>NW_027005225.1:0-4222 GCF_036934945.1 Oncorhynchus masou masou
TGTACATTTCAATGAAACATGGTGAAGCCCCAAAACTGCCCTTGCTAGAAGCATGTGTTTGCAGACATAAGGAAGTGGATGGCTGCAAACGTTCTACTTTTAAACTCGAACGAAACAGAGATGCTTGTTCTAGGTCCTAAGAAACAAAGAGATCTTCTGTTGTGCGTCACCTGAGTGGGTTGAGTCACTGATGTGGTCATCCTATCTGGGTTGCCCCCCCCCTTGGGTCATGCCATGGCGGAGATCTTTGTGGGCTATACTCTGCCTTGTCTCAGGATGGTAAGTTGGTGGTTGAAGATATCACTCTAGTGGTGTGGGGGCTGTGCTTTGGCAAAGTGGGTGGGGTTATATCCTTCCTGTTTGGCCTCTGTCCGGGGTGTCCTCGGATGGGGCCACAGTGTCTCCTGACCCCTCCTGTCTCAGCCTCCAGTATTTATGCTGCAGTAGTTTATGTGTCGGGGGCTAGGGTCAGTTTGTTATATCTGGAGTACTTCTCCTGTCCTATTCGGTGTCCTGTGTGAATTTAAGTGTGCTCTCTCTAATTCTCTCTTTCTTTCTCTCTCTCGGAGGACCTGAGCCCTAGGACCATGCCTCAGGACTACCTGACATGATGACTCCTTGCTGTCCCCAGTCCACCTGGCCGTGCTGCTGCTCCAGTTTCAACTGTTCTGCCTTATTAGTATTGGACCATGCTGGTCATTTATGAACATTTGAACATCTTGGCCATGTTCTGTTATAATCTCCACCCGGCACAGCCAGAAGAGGACTGGCCACCCCAAATAGCTCTGGTTCCTCTCTAGGTATCTTCCTAGGTTTTGGCCTTTCTAGGGAGTTTTTCCTAGCCACCGTGCTTTACACCTGCATTGCTTGCTGTTTGGGGTTTTAGGGCTGGGTTTCTGTACAGCACTTTGAGGGATCAGCTGATGTACGAAGGGCTATATAAATAAATTTCATTTTGATTTGATTTGAAGTGGTGTGTAGCCCGTCTTAATTCGCGCCACAATGGGACTCATTTATCATTTCCATAGAATACTGAATGTAAATTTGTCCTTTCAATTTGTTCAGTTCAAAGCAATAAACATCAATATTGATGAAAACCTTGTTTCATTTATATTTGTTCAAGATAAACATGATTTTATTCCACACATGTCTTTGATTCTAATTGACTTTTGTTTACAAAAATCAAATTTAATTAAAAAAAACGAATAGCGCTTTCATTGATAAATGTGATCTAGCAGAGGTAAATGGAAAATATTAATCATGAATGCTATTATTGATATAAGTCAACAACTAAGTAATAAGTATTATGTATTTTTATGTAAATTGTTATGGCTGTATTGTTTTAAAAATCCTATAATGTTGTGGGTACCATTTCAGACTCGAAAAAGAATTGGGTGAATAACAAAAACAGTGAACACAACACAAGGGTTAACTAGAGTGCCTCAATATGTCGGAAGTTGTTGAGTCAACGATAAGAGTTACTAAGCCCCAGGGTTAATGATGTCCTGTCGTTGAGTTACTAGCCCCAGGGTTAATGATGTCCTGTCGTGAGTCACGCATAAGAGTTACTAAGCCCCAGGGTTAATGATGTCCTGTCGCTGAGTTACTAAGCCCCAGGGTTAATGATGTCCAGTCGCTGAGTTACTAAGCCCCAGGGTTAATGATGTCCAGTCGTTGAGTTACTAAGCCCAGGGTTAATGATGTCCTGTCGTTGAGTTACTAAGCCCCAGGGTTAATGATGTCCTGTCATTGAGTTACTAAGCCCCAGGGTTAATGATGTCCTGTCATTGAGTTACTAAGCCCCAGGGTTAATGATGTCCTGTCGTTGAGTTACTAAGCCCAGGGTTAATGATGTCCTGTCGTTGAGTTACTAAGCCCCAGGGTTAATGATGTCCTGTCGTTGAGTTACTAAGCCCCAGGGTTAATGATGTCCTGTCGTTGAGTTACTAAGCCCCAGGGTTAATGATGTCCTGTCGTTGAGTTACTAAGCCCCAGGGTTAATGATGTCCTGTCGTTGAGTTACTAAGCCCCAGGGTTAATGATGTCCTGTCGTTGAGTTACTAAGCCCCAGGGTTAATGATGTCCTGTCGTTGAGTTACTAAGCCCCAGGGTTAATGATGTCCTGTCGTTGAGTTACTAAGCCCCAGGGTTAATGATGTCCTGTCGTTGAGTTACTAAGCCCCAGGGTTAATGATGTCCTGTCGTTGAGTTACTAAGCCCCAGGGTTAATGATGTCCTGTCGTTGAGTTACTAAGCCCCAGGGTTAATGATGTCCTGTCGTTGAGTTACTAAGCCCCAGGGTTAATGATGTCCTGTCGTTGAGTTACTAAGCCCAGGGTTAATGATGTCGCTAGTCAGTTGAGTTACTAAGCCCCAGGGTTAATGATGTCCTGTCGTTGAGTTACTAAGCCCCAGGGTTAATGATGTCCTGTCGTTGAGTTACTAAGCCCCAGGGTTAATGATGTCCTGTCGTTGAGTTACTAAGCCCCAGGGTTAATGATGTCCTGTCGTTGAGTTACTCAGCCCCAGGGTTAATGATGTCCTGTCGTTGAGTTACTAAGCCCCAGGGTTAATGATGTCCTGTCGTTGAGTTACTAAGCCCCAGGGTTAATGATGTCCTGTCGTTGAGTTACTAAGCCCAGGGTTAATGATGTCCCTAGTCGTTGAGTTACTAAGCCCCAGGGTTAATGATGTCCTGTCGTTGAGTTACTAAGCCCCAGGGTTAATGATGTCCTGTCGTTGAGTTACTAAGCCCCAGGGTTAATGATGTCCTGTCGTTGAGTTACTAAGCCCCAGGGTTAATGATGTCCTAGTCGTTGAGTTACTAAGCCCCAGGGTTAATGATGTCCTGTCGTTGAGTTACTAAGCCCCAGGGTTAATGATGTCCTGTCGTTGAGTTACTAAGCCCCAGGGTTAATGATGTCCTGTCGTTGAGTTACTAAGCCCCAGGGTTAATGATGTCCTGTCGTTGAGTTACTAAGCCCCAGGGTTAATGATGTCCAGTCGTTGAGTTACTAAGCCCCAGGGTTAATGATGTCCAGTCGTTGAGTTACTAAGCCCCAGGGTTAATGATGTCCAGTCGTTGAGTTACTAAGCCCCAGGGTTAATGATGTCCTGTCGTTGAGTTACTAAGCCCCAGGGTTAATGATGTCCTGTCGTTGAGTTACTAAGCCCCAGGGTTAATGATGTCCTGTCGTTGAGTTACTAAGCCCAGGGTTAATGATGTCCTGTCGTTGAGTTACTAAGCCCCAGGGTTAATGATGTCCTGTCGTTGAGTTACTAAGCCCCAGGGTTAATGATGTCCTGTCGTTGAGTTACTAAGCCCCAGGGTTAATGATGTCCTGTCGTTGAGTTACTAAGCCCCAGGGTTAATGATGTCCTGTCGTTGAGTTACTAAGCCCCAGGGTTAATGATGTCCTGTCGTTGAGTTACTAAGCCCCAGGGTTAATGATGTCCTGTCGTTGAGTTACTAAGCCCCAGGGTTAATGATGTCCTGTCGTTGAGTTACTAAGCCCCAGGGTTAATGATGTCCTGTCGTTGAGTTACTAAGCCCCAGGGTTAATGATGTCCTGTCGTTGAGTTACTAAGCCCCAGGGTTAATGATGTCCTGTCGTTGAGTTACTAAGCCCCAGGGTTAATGATGTCCTGTCGTTGAGTCACGATAAGAGTTACTAAGCCCCAGGGTTAATGATGTCCTGTCGTTGAGTTACTAAGCCCCAGGGTTAATGATGTCCTGTCGTTGAGTTACTAAGCCCCAGGGTTAATGATGTCCTGTCGTTGAGTTACTAAGCCCCAGGGTTAATGATGTCCTGTCGTTGAGTTACTAAGCCCCAGGGTTAATGATGTCCTGTCGTTGAGTTACTAAGCCCCAGGGTTAATGATGTCCTGTCGTTGAGTTACTAAGCCCCAGGGTTAATGATGTCCTGTCGTTGAGTTACTAAGCCCCAGGGTTAATGATGTCCTGTCGTTGAGTTACTAAGCCCCAGGGTTAATGATGTCCTGTCGTTGAGTTACTAAGCCCCAGGGTTAATGATGTCCTGTCGTTGAGTTACTAAGCCCCAGGGTTAATGATGTCCAGTCGTTGAGTTACTAAGCCCCAGGGTTAATGATGTCCTGTCGTTGAGTTACTAAGCCCCAGGGTTAATGATGTCCTGTCGTTGAGTTACTAAGCCCCAGGGTTAATGATGTCCTGTCGTTGAGGTTACTAAGCCCCAGGGTTAAT
>NW_027005226.1:0-4222 GCF_036934945.1 Oncorhynchus masou masou
TGCAAACCTCTACAGCAATATAACAAAGATCCCAGAACAAAAAGATATACAAGAAAAATATCAAATACTTGAATCAGCATTCAAAGACTATCAGCATCCTGTGGATACCCCAACTACAGAAGAAGAATTAAAGGAAAAACGATATACTCTCCAACCCAAATAGGCCTGTGGTGCTGATGGTATTTTAAATTAAATGATATAATTTACAGATCACAAATTCAAATTGGCTATACTCAAACTCTTCAACATTATCCTCACTGAAGGCATTTCCCCCTATTTCTGGAACCAAGGATTGGTCAGACCAATCTATAAAAAGGAGACAAATTTGACCCAAATAATGACAGAGGAATTTGCATTACCAGCAACTTGGGGGAAATTCTCTGCAGTATCATAAATAGTAGACGACATCATTTCCTTTATGAACACAACGTCCTGAGCAGAAGCCAGAATTTAAAAAGAAATTGTACAACAGACCACATTTACACCCCTCCACACTCTAATTGACCAACAAGTAAACCAAAACAAAGGCCCAATCTACTCATGTTTTGTCAACTTCAGGAAAGCATTTGATTCAATTTGACACACAACTATTTTTTTAATGAACTAATAGAAACTGGTATTGGAGGAAAACATAATGATGTTATTAAAATCAATGTACGCTAAAAACAAATATGTGTTTTGCAACAAGCAAACAGACTTCTTCTCTCAGGGACATGGAGTGAAACAGGGCTGCCCAATAAGTCCAACACTATTTAACATCTACATTAATGAATTGGCAAAAACATTAGACGAATCTGCAGCAACTGGTTTCACCGTACACAACACCAAAATCAAGTGTCTGTTGTACGCAAATGACCTGGTGTGCTGTCTCCCACTAAGGAGGGGTTACACCAGCACCTAGATCATCTGCACAGGTTCTGTCAGACCGGGCTCTGACAGTTAACCTAAAAAAACTGAATATAATGATTCTATTTGGACACAGTTCATTACAACACACCAAAACGACACATATCTAGAACTAAAATATCAACAAGACAGGTAGCTTTCACATGGCTGTAAACGAGCTGAGACAAAGCAAGAAGAGCATTCTATGCCATTAAAAGGAACATTAAAATCGAAATTCCAATTAGAATCTGGCTCAAAATGTTCCAATCAGTTATAGAACCAATTGCTCTATATGGCAGTGAAGTATGGGATCTGCTCTAATAATGAATGTACTAAATGGGACAAACATCCCATTGAAATACTGCATGCATGTTTTGTAAGATGTATTGCTTAGTGCAAAGAAATATTCAGAATTGGTCCAACTCTCCTCATTCGAATTGAAAAAAGAGCCATCAAATTTTACAACCATCTAAAAACAAGTGACCCCAAAACATTCCATCACAAAGTCCTACAATGTCAACACATGAAACAAGGAAGAGTCCTCAGCCAGCTGAGGAGTTCACCAACCCAAACCAACCCCATAGAGCCTCAGGACAGCACTCAGAAAATCTGGCACAACCAAATCATCACAAAACAAAAATAAAAATGTATCACCTATTGAAAGACACCACAAAAAATCTAAGTAAACTTCAATGCTATTTGGCTCTAAACAGACAGTACATGGTGGCAGACTATCTGACCACTGTGACTGATAGAAAACTGAGGAAAACACTGACTAGGTACAGACTCAGGGAGCACACAGCCTGAGGGTCAGCCAGTGAAGAGTGCAATGTAATGTCAATAATATTTCCCATTTTGTTTTGCCTTTCATGCCATGTGGCTTCTCAGTCAGGTTGAGACTGGTCTACTAACATTGCTTTAATGTATTATTATTCTCATTGATATTGTTGTTGTAGTTGCTGTTCATGGTAATCCCATTTCCTCTACTACTATTGTTATTGCTGTTGGTCCCTCAACTTTTTATATATATATATATTTTGACAATGTAAGTAATTTAACTTTCCATGTCAATAGTCTATGAGAGAGAGAGAGTTGTGATGTATGATTAGACATGTGGTTGTTGCTTAGGCGTCCAAAAGGTGGAGGAAGCCAATGAGAGTAGGTTGACCTTTTGATCAATAACAAAGTATATTGAGTTGAATTGAGAGAGAGAGACTCACCAGAGAGGTAATGCTGACAGGTTTGAGGGTCAGGTCTGGAAAACACAAACAAATAGAATCATGTAAAGAAGGATGTCAGTGATGATGACTATATGAAGGCATTATGAGACATGAGATCATTGAATCACTCTATTCACTTACAAACACTCACCAAGAACATGGTCCCCGAATGAAGCTTTGGCCCATAGAAGAGCCCCTCCCTAGACATAAAAGAGAAATACTACTATAAATACTATTTTAAATGGATAAATACTATTAGAAAACTATTCTAAAGGGAGAAATACCATTAGAAATACTATTCTACAGGGAGAAATACTATTAGAAAACTATTCTAAGGAGAGAAAAACTATTTGAAAAATGATACTAAAGGGAGAAATACTATTAGAAAACTATTCTAAAGGGAGAAATACCATTAAAAACTATTCTAAAGGGAGAAATACCATTAGAAAACTATTCTAAAGGGAGAAATACTATTAGAAATACTATTCTAAAGGGAGAAATACCATTAAAAACTATTCTAAATGGATAAATACTATTAGAAAACTATTCTAAAGGGAGAAATACCATTAGAAATACTATTAGAATAATTATTCTAAAGGGAGAAATACTATTAGAAATACTATTCTAAGGAGAGAAAAACTATTTGAAAAATGAACACTATTCTAAAGGGAGAAATACTATTAGAAAACTATTCTAAAGGGAGAAATACCATTAAAAACTATTCTAAAGGGAGAAATACCATTAGAAAACTATTCTAAAGGGAGAAATACTATTAGAAATACTATTCTAAAGGGAGAAATACCATTAAAAACTATTCTAAATGGATAAATACTATTAGAAATACTATTCTAAAGGGAGAAATACTATTAGAAATACTATTCTAAAGGGAGAAATACCATTAGAAAACTATTCTAAATGGATAAATACTATTAGAAATACTATTCTAAAGGGAGAAATACTATTAGAAATACTATTCTAAAGGGAGAAATACTATTAGAAAAAAATGATTCTAAAGGGAGAAGCACTATTAGAAAACTATTCTAAAACATCTCATGCTCTATGATATTACTGTACTTCCCTGAAAGTCAGAGACTCATAGAGGATCCAACACCCACCTTTTACGCTTTTCTTCCACCATTACCTTAACTGGACAATGAGAAGAGAAACGAGAGAAGAGAATTAAAAAGTGAAAAGGTGTAATGAACAGAGTCAGTGATGTCATATTTTGAATGGTAAAGGACATTTCTTTAAAGGTTTACGAGCCTGGTCCCAGATCAGTTTGTGCTGTCCTGCCAACTCCTGTTAAGGTAAACCACTCCTGGTTGACAAGAGAGCACAAACTGTTCTGGGAACAGAGTATAGGTTAACAGGTGTAACATTACCATTCCTCTGCACCGCCACACCCACGCCCACCAGTACAATGAAGAACAGAACCACAACAGAAAGACATCCCAACACCAGAGGCCAGTCCACTCCAGTCAGCCCTAGCAGAAAGACAATATCACCTGTCAATCAACGAGCCCCCATACACATACGTATTATCTTAGTTAGAGCCTGTTTGCTACAGCAGGAAACTAATCCTGCAGCAACAGGAAATGTTGTTGTAATTTCCAGGTTATAATTATTGGACATTTTTTGGAGAAGTTGAAAAACATTTCGTAATGAAAAATCTGTGGAAATTGTGTCTGTGTCTAATATCAATACCAAACATCAGGCCCACACTGTGTCTAACATCAATACCAAACACCAAGCCCACACTGTGTCTAACATCAATACCAAACACCAAGCCCACACTGTGTCTAATATCAATACCAAACATCAGGCCCACACTGTGTCTAACATCAATACCAAACACCAAGCCCACACTGTGTCTAACATCAATACCAAACATCAGGCCCACACTGTGTCTCACATCAATACCAAACACCAAGCCCACACTGTGTCTAACATCAATACCAAACATCAGGCCCACACTGTGTCTAACATCAATACCAAACATCAGGCCCACACTGTGTCTAACATCAATACCAAACATCAGGCCCACACTGTGTCTAACATCAATACCAATCATCAGGCCCACACTGTGTTTAATATCAATACCAAACATCAGGCCCACA
>NW_027005227.1:0-4221 GCF_036934945.1 Oncorhynchus masou masou
CGGGCTAAATATCACTTCAATACTATTACTAAATATCACTTCAGTACTATTACTAAATATCACTTCAGTACTATAACTAAATATCACTTCAGTACAGGCTAAATATCACTTCAGTACTATTACTAAATATCACTTCAATACTATTACTAAATATCACTTCAATACTATTACTAAATATCACTTCAGCACTATTACTAAATATCACTTCAATACTATTACTAAATATCACTTCAATACTATTACTAAATATCACTTCAGTAATATAACTAAATATCACTTCAGTACTATTACTAAATATCACTTCAATACTATTACTAAATATCACTTCAGTACTATTACTAAATATTACTTCAGCACTATTACTAAATATCACTTCAATACTATTACTAAATACCACTTCAGTACTATTACTAAATATCACTTCAGTACTATAACTAAATATCACTTCAGTACAGGCTAAATATCACTTCAGTTCTATTACTAAATATCACTTCAGTACAGGCTAAATATCACTTCAGTACTATAACTAAATATCACTTCAGTACTATTACTAAATATCACTTCAGTACAGGCTAAATATCACTTCAGTACTATTACTAAATATCACTTCAATACTATTACTAAATATCACTTCAGTACTATTACTAAATATCACTTCAGTACTATTACTAAATATCACTTCAATACTATTACTAAATATCACTTCAATACTATTACTAAATATCACTTCAATACTATTACTAAATATCACTTCAGTACTATTACTAAATATCACTTCAATACTATTACTAAATATCACTTCAATACTATTACTAAATATCACTTCAATACTATTACTAAATATCACTTCAGTACTATTACTAAATATCACTTCAGCACTATTACTAAATATCACTTCAGTACTATTACTAAATATCACTTCAGTACTATTACTAAATATCACTTCAGTACTATTACTAAATATCACTTCAGTACAATTTCTAAATATCACTTCAATACTATTACTAAATATCACTTCAGTACTATTACTAAATATCACTTCAGTACTATTACTAAATATAACTTCAGTACTATTACTAAATATCACTTCAATACTATTACTAAATATCACTTCAATACTATTACTAAATATCACTTCAATACTATTACTAAATATCACTTCAATACTATTACTAAATATCACTTCAGTACTATTACTAAATATCACTTCAGTACTATTACTAAATATCACTTCAGTACTATAACTAAATATCACTTCAGTACAGGCTAAATATCACTTCAGTACTATAACTAAATATCACTTCAGTACTATTACTAAATATCACTTCAGTACAGGCTAAATATCACTTCAGTACTATTACTAAATATCACTTCAATACTATTACTAAATATCACTTCAATACTATTACTAAATATCACTTCAATACTATTACTAAATATCACTTCAGCACTATTACTAAATATCACTTCAATACTATTACTAAATATCACTTCAGTACTATTACTAAATATCACTTCAGTACAGGCTAAATATCACTTCAGTACGGGCTAAATATCACTTCAATACTATAACTAAATATCACTTCAGTACTATTACTAAATATCACTTCAGTACTATAACTAAATATCACTTCAGTACAGTGCTAAATATCACTTCAGTACTATTACTAAATATCACTTCAATACTATTACTAAATATCACTTCAATACTATTACTAAATATCACTTCAGCACTATTACTAAATATCACTTCAATACTATTACTAAATATCACTTCAATACTATTACTAAATATCACTTCAGTACTATAACTAAATATCACTTCAGTACTATTACTAAATATCACTTCAATACTATTACTAAATATCACTTCAATACTATTACTAAATACCACTTCAGTACTATTACTAAATATCACTTCAGTACTATAACTAAATATCACTTCAGTACTATTACTAAATATCACTTCAGTACTAGGCTAAATATCACTTCAGTACTATAACTAAATATCACTTCAGTACTATTACTAAATATCACTTCAATACTATTACTAAATATCACTTCAATACTATTACTAAATATCACTTCAGTACTATTACTAAATATCACTTCAATACTATTACTAAATATCACTTCAGTACTATTACTAAATATCACTTCAGTACTATTACTAAATATCACTTCAGTACTATTACTAAATATGACTTCAGTACTATTACTAAATATCACTTCAGTACAGTGCTAAATATCACTTCAGTACATGGCTAAATATCACTTCAATACTATTACTAAATATCACTTCAGTACTATTACTAAATATCACTTCAGTACTATAACTAAATATCACTTCAGTATATACAATATCACTTCAAAATATACAATACTAGTACTAAATATCACTTCAACATTACTAAATATCACTTCAATACTATTACTAAATATCACTTCAGTACTATTACTAAATATCACTTCAGTACTATTTACTAAATATCACTTAATACTATTACTAAATATCATCAGCACTATTACTAAATATCACTTCAATACTATTACTAAATATCACTTCAGTAATACCATTACTAAATATCACTAATACTATTACTAAATATCACTTAATACTATTACTAAATATCACTAATACTATTACTAAATATCATCACTTCAGTACTATTACTAAATATCACTTCAGCACTATTACTAAATATCACTTCAGTACTATTACTAAATATCACTTCAATACTATTATTAAATATCACTTCAGTACTATTACTAAATATCACTTCAGTACAATTTCTAAATATCACTTCAATACTATTACTAAATATCACTTCAGTACTATTACTAAATATCACTTCTAGAATATTACTAAATATAACTTCAGTACTATTACTAACATCACTTCAATACTATTACTAAATATCACTTCAACTATTACTAAATATCACTTCAATACTATTACTAAATATCACTTCAGTACTATTACTAAATATCACTTCAGTACTATTACTAAATATCACTTCAGTACTATTACTAAATATCACTTCAGTACTATTACTAAATATCACTTCAGTACTATTACTAAATATCACTTCAGTACTATTGCTAAATATCACTTCAGTACTATAACTAAATATCACTTCAGTACTATTACTAAATATCACTTCAGTACTATTACTAAATATCACTTCAATACTATTACTAAATATCACTTCAGTACTATAACTAAATATCACTTCAATACTATTACTAAATATCACTTCAGTACTATTACTAAATATCACTTCAATACTATTACTAAATATCACTTCAATACTATTACTAAATATCACTTCAGTACTATTACTAAATATCACTTCAGTACTATTACTAAATATCACTTCAATACTATTACTAAATATCACTTCAGTACTATTACTAAATATCACTTCAGTACTATTACTAAATATCACTTCAGTACTATTACTAAATATCACTTCAGTACTATTACTAAATATCACTTCAGTACTATTACTAAATATCACTTCAGTACTATTACTAAATATCACTTCAGTACTATTACTAAATATCACTTCAGTACTATTACTAAATATCACTTCAGTACTATTACTAAATATCACTTCAATACTATTACTAAATATCACTTCAATACTATTACTAAATATCACTTCAATACTATTACTAAATATCACTTCAGTACTATTACTAAATATCACTTCAGTACTATTACTAAATATCACTTCAGTACTATTACTAAATATCACTTCAGTACAATTACTAAATATCACTTCAGTACTATTACTAAATATTACTTCAGTACGGGCTAAATATCACTTCAGTACTATTACTAAATATCACTTCAATACTATTAGTAAATATCACTTCAGTACAGGCTAAATATCACTTCAGTACTATTACTAAATATCACTTAAGTACTATTACTAAATATCACTTCAATACTATTACTAAATATCACTTCAGTACTATTAGTAAATATCACTTCAGTACTATTACTAAATATCACTTCAGTACAATTACTAAATATCACTTCAGTACTATGGCTAAATATCACTTCAATACTATTACTAAATATCACTTCAATACTATTACTAAATATCACTTCAATACTATTACTAAATATCACTTCAGTACTATTACTAAATATCACTTCAGTAGTATTACTAAATATCACTTCAGTACTATTACTTAAATATCACTTCAGTA
>NW_027005228.1:0-4219 GCF_036934945.1 Oncorhynchus masou masou
AGTTAGGATCAACACTTTATTTTATGAATGTGAAATGTCAGAATAATAGTAGAGAGAATGATTTATTTCAGTTTTTATTTCTTTCATCACCCGGTTCCGGGTTGTAGCGAGCGGTCGCATCTACACTTCGGTCCGCAGGTAGTATAACTTTTCATTACATTTCATTATAGTACAACGGTTTGATTTGTCTAATCTTAGCAATTCCTTCTTAGCTAGCTACATAGCCGTCTTTGTATCAAAGATAATTGCGTAATTATCGTATTTCGTCGTCCTAACGTAGTCTACACTGCTATCTGCCCAGCAGCTAGCTAATCGTCCACCGTCTACCAGCACTGTAGAAACTATTACACTCAACTGAACGACTCGATTAGTGTAGTGTTAGCTAGCTACATAGTTGTCTTTGCTGTCTTCGTATCCAAGATAATTGTGTAGTTTAGAGTGTGTAGACTTAGAGTGATTATCTTAATTTACCGAGGTTAGCTAGCCAGCTATTTGTCGTCCATAACGTAGGAGATACTGCTAGCTAGCTAGCCAACAGCTAGCCAACGTCTACCGAATAAGAACTTCAACAACCCGGTCAACATTCCGCTTCGCTCCACAGGTAGCATCACATTTTCATTTCACTTCATTACAGTACAACGGTTTGATTTGTTTGATCGTAGCTAGCTAGCTACATAGCCGTCTTTGAATCTAAGACAATTGTGATGTCTAGAGCGATTTTCTAGGTTAGCTAGCCAGCTATTGTCGTTCTTTTAACGTAATGTAACGTAATCAACACTGCTAGCTAGCCGGCTAGCCCCCGAATAGCAGCACTGTAGAAACTATTACACTCGACGGAACGACTTGATTAGTGTAGTGTCAACAACGCAGCCACTGCCTGCTAGCCTACAAAGTCAACAACGCAGCCACTGCCAGCTAGCCTACTCCAGCAGTACTGTATCATTTCAATCATTTTAGTCAATAAAATTCTTGCTACGTAAGCTTAACTTTCTGAACATTCGAGACGTGTAGTCCACTTGTCATTCCAATCTCCTTTGCATTAGCGTAGCCTCTTCTGTAGCCTGTCAACTATATGTCTATCTATCCCTGTTCTCTCCTCTCTGCACAGACCATACAAACGCTCCACACCGCGTGGCCGCGGCCACCCTAATCTGGTGGTCCCTGCGTGCACGACCCACTTGGAGTTCCAGGTCTCCGGTAGCCTCTGGAACTGCCGATCTGCGGCCAACAAGGCAGAGTTAATCTCAGCCTATGCCTCCCTCCAGTCCCTCGACTTCTTGGCACTGACGGAAACATGGATCACCACAGATAACACTGCTACTCCTACTGCTCTCTCTTCGTCCGCCCACGTGTTCTCGCACACCCGGGAGCTTCTGGTCAGCGGGGTGGTGGCACCGGGATCCTCATCTCTCCCAAGTGGTCATTCTCTCTTTCTCCCCTTACCCATCTGTCTATCGCCTCCTTTGAATTCCATGCTGTCACAGTTACCAGCCCTTTCAAGCTTAACATCCTTATCATTTATCGCCCTCCAGGTTCCCTCGGAGGAGTTCATCAATGAGCTTGATGCCTTGATAAGCTCCTTTCCTGAGGACGGCTCACCTCTCACAGTCCTGGGCGACTTTAACCTCCCCACGTCTACCTTTGACTCATTCCTCTCTGCCTCCTTCTTTCCACTCCTCTCCTCTTTTGACCTCACCCTCTCACCTTCCCCCCTACTCACAAGGCAGGCAATACGCACGACCTCGTCTTTACTAGATGCTGTTCTTCCACTAACCTCATTGCAACTCCCTCCAAGTCTCCGACCACTACCTTGTATCCTTTTCCCTCTCGCTCTCATCCAACACTTCCCACACTGCCCCTACTCGGATGGTATCGCGCCGTCCCAACCTTCGCTCTCTCTCCCCGCTATCTCTCTCCTCTTCCATCCTATCATCTCTTCCCTCTGCTCATACCTTCTCCAACCTATCTCCTGATTCTGCCTCCTCAACCCTCCTCTCTTCCCTTTCTGCATCCTTTGACTCTCCTATGTCCCCTATCCTCCAGGCCGGCTCGGTCCTCCTCTCCCGCTCCGTGGCTCGACGACTCATTGCGAGCTCACAGAACAGTGCTCCGGGCAGCCGAGCGGAAATGGAGGAAAACTCTGCCTCCCTGCGGACCTGGCATCCTTTCACTCCCTCCTCTCTACATTTTCCTCCTCTGTCTCTGCTGCTAAAGCCACTTTCTACCACTCTAAATTCCAAGCATCTGCCTCTAACCCTAGGAAGCTCTTTGCCACCTTCTCCTCCCTCCTGAATCCTCCCTCCCCCTCCCCCTCCTCCCTCTCTGCAGATGACTTCGTCAACCATTTTGAAAAAGAAGGTCGACGACATCCGATCCTCGTTTGCTAAGTCAAACGACACCGCTGGTTCTGCTCACACTGCCCTACCCTGTGCTCTGACCTCTTTCTCCCCTCTCTCTCCAGATGAAATCTCGCTTCTTGTGACGGCCGGCCACCCAACAACCTGCCCGCTTGACCCTATCCCCTCCTCTCTTCTCCAGACCATTTCCGGAGACCTTCTCCCTTACCTCACCTCGCTCATCAACTCATCCCTAACCGCTGGCTACGTCCCTTCCGTCTTCAAGAGAGGCGAGAGTTGCACCCCTTCTGAAAAAACCTACACTCGATCCCTCCGATGTCAACAACTACAGACCAGTATCCCTTCTTTCTTTTCTCTCCAAAACTCTTGAACGTGCCGTCCTTGGCCCAGCTCTCCCGCTATCTCTCTCAGAATGACCTTCTTGATCCAAATCAGTCAGGTTTCAAGACTAGTCATTCAACTGAGACTGCTCTTCTCTGTATCACGGAGGCGCTCCGCACTGCTAAAGCTAACTCTCTCTCCTCTGCTCTCATCCTTCTAGACCTATCGGCTGCCTTCGATACTGTGAACCATCAGATCCTCCTCTCCACCCTCTCCGAGTTGGGCATCTCCGGCGCGGCCCACGCTTGGATTGCGTCCTACCTGACAGGTCGCTCCTACCAGGTGGCGTGGCGAGAATCTGTCTCCTCGCCACGTGCTCTCACCACTGGTGTCCCCCAGGGCTCTGTTCTAGGCCCTCTCCTATTCTCGCTATACACCAAGTCACTTGGCTCTGTCATAACCTCACATGGTCTCTCCTATCATTGCTATGCAGACGACACACAATTAATCTTCTCCTTTCCCCCTTCTGATGACCAGGTGGCGAATCGCATCTCTGCATGTCTGGCAGACATATCAGTGTGGATGACGGATCACCACCTCAAGCTGAACCTCGGCAAGACGGAGCTGCTCTTCCTCCCGGGGAAGGACTGCCCGTTCCATGATCTCGCCATCACGGTTGACAACTCCATTGTGTCCTCCTCCCAGAGCGCTAAGAACGCTTGGCGTGATCCTGGACAACACCCTGTCGTTCTCAACTAACATCAAGGCGGTGGCCCGTTCCTGTAGGTTCATGCTCTACAACATCCGCAGGAGTACGACCCTGCCTCACACAGGAGGCCGGCGCAGGTCCTAATCCAGGCACTTGTCATCTCCCCGTCTGGATTACTGCAACTCGCTGTTGACTGGGCTCCCTGCCTGTGCCATTAAACCCCTACAACTCATCCAGAACGCCGCAGCCCGTCTGGTGTTCAACCTTCCCAAGTTCTCTCCCATCGTCCCCGCTCCTCCGCCTCTCTCCACTGGCTTCCAGTTGAGGCTCGCATCCCGCTACAAGACCATGGTGCTTGCCTACGGAGCTGTGAGGGGAGCGGCACCGCAGTGCCTCCAGGCTCTGATCAGGCCCTACACCCAAACAAGGGCACTGCGTTCATCCACCACTGGCCTGCTCGCCTCCCTACCACTGATGAAGTACAGTTCCCGCCTCAGCCCAGTCAAAACTGTTCGCTGCTCTGGCCCCCAATGGTGGAACAAACTCCCTCACGATGCCAGGACAGCGGAGTCAATCACCACCTTCCGGAGACACCTGAAGCCCACCTCTTCAAGGAATACCTAGGATAGGATAAAGTAATCCTTCTCACCCCCCTTAAATGATTTAGATGCACTATTGTAAAGTGGCTGTTCCACTGGATGTCAGAAGGTGAATTCACCAATTTGTAAGTCGTCTGGATAAGAGCGTCTGCTAAATGACTTAAATGTTAAATGTAAAATTACCAGTGGGTCAAGTTTACATACACTCAATTAGTATTTGGTAGCATTGCCTT
>NW_027005229.1:0-4218 GCF_036934945.1 Oncorhynchus masou masou
GAGACAGAGAGAGAGAAGAAGTGGGGAGACAGAGAGAGAAAGAAGGGGGGAGTCAGAGAGAGAAAGAAGGTGGGGAGACAGAGAGAAAGAAGTGGGGGAGTCAGAGAGAGAAAGAAGGTGGGGAGACAGAGAGAGAAAGAAGGGGGAGTCAGAGATAGAAAGAAGGGGGGGAGACAGAGAGAGAAAGAAGGGGGAGAGACAGAGAGAGAAAGAAGGGGGGAGACAGAGAGAGAAAGAAGGGGGGAGACAGAGAGAGAAAGAAGGGGGAGACAGAGAGAGAAAGAAGGGGAGGGAGACAGAGAGAGAAGAGAGAAGGGGGAGACAGAGAGAGAAAGAAGGGGGGAGACAGAGAGAGAAAGAAGGTGGGGAGACAGAGAGAAAAAGAAGGGGAGAAAGTCAGAGAGAGAAAGAAGGTGGGGAGACAGAGAGAGAGAAGGGAAGGTGGGAGAACGAGAGAGAGAGAAAGAAGGGGAGAGAGACAGAGATAGAAAGAAGGGGGAGACAGAGAGAGAAAGAAGGGGAGAGAGACAGAGATAGAAAGAAGGTGGGGAGACAGAGAGAGAAAGAAGGTGGGGAGACAGAGATAGAAAGAAGGTGGGGAGACAGAGAGAGAAAGAAGGGGGGAGTCAGAGAGAGAAAGAAGGTGGGGAGAGACAGAGATAGAAAGAAGGGGAGAGACAGAGAGAGAAAGAAGGTGGGAAGACATCCTATGGTCTGTAGAATGTGTGTGTATCTGTCCACACCTGTACCGACTACCTACCTTCCAGCTCGTTCATCCTCTGGGCCGTGGCTGGAGAATCCCCGCCGCTCCCTGCTAGCGTTTGGGTCTGAAGCTCGGCGACAGGGGTCCTTCCCAGCTCCTCCTGTAGCTGCCCGCGAAGTGCCTGATCTCGCTCGGCCAGCTGGGCCTCGTGGCACTCGGCAGCACGGCGCAGCTCGCCCTGATGCTTCTCCAAGAGGTCACGCAGCTGAGCCCGCATCACGTGCTTCTCAGCCTCCATCTTGGACCCGAGGCTCTCGCGCTCCACCTGCAGCCGCCGCGCCCGGCTCCACAAGGTCCTGGGAGAGAAAAGGAGGGATGAGGGTAGAGCAGGAGGAGGGGAGAGAGAGGGATGGATGAGGGAAGGAGGGACAATTGGTGATCACTGTTCTAAGCTAGGGTTGTCGCGAGAGAGATTACATCATAAGGGGATTGGTCTCCTCATCTGAAGTTAATTACTCCAGGGTCACCGTTGATAGTGGCAGACCCTGGCCGTCACGCCACTCTCCGAGGGTGTCCGGAGAGATGGGATACGCAAAAAACACATTTAGAATTCACACAGGCGTATTAATACACACTTGTATGTGTATGAAATAGGACAAATATAAGCACCCACCAAATTATTATTCATTATAGTAGTAGTCATCACCAAGACTGTATCCTTGACTCTCCACCCTCTTCCTAGTAGTGTGCACTTGCACACTCCCTGTCAGGGATCTAATAGCATTGGATTGATGTAAGAGTAGTCTGGAGAGAGTTCTCGTCATTGTTAAATGTATGCAGGAAGGTTGGGAAGTGGACACACACTTTGGGAGAAAGAAAGAGAATTGGAACATACCCATTGGAAGGGTGGGCCAAAACAATATGGGCTATAGCTGTTAACACCCATGTGGTTCCTTATAATAGATCATAATATATGCCATTTAGCAGAAGTTTTTATCCAAAGTGACGTACAGTCATGTGTGCATACATTCTTCATATGGGTGGCGGGAAACAAACCCCCTGATCCAGGCGGTGCAAGCGCCATGCTCTACCTGAGACACAAAGAGGACCCCTTAAAGGGATAGTTCACCTTAAATAAAGTTTGACCTATTTAAATAACCCCTCACCTTGATCTGCTGGTCTCTGGAGTCCACCTCCCCTGGAGGACATCAATCACCTGGTTTTTACCCTGCAGCACCTCCTCCTTCTCATGTAGTTTCTGTTTCAGAGCCTTCAGGAGCTGGGGAGGACAGACAGCCATGTCAGCAACTACACTACCCACGGTGCACAGCAGTGATACTGTATATCACAACTTGATCTTGTGGTCACACTAGGACATTGCATGTTGTAAATGGACATTTTTCACTTTTGGTACAATTCACTGGATGTATAACTGTTTTGAAACAGAATGTTCCTTCCAATGACTTAAGATACACTATAGATTATTCTATCTACAGCTAGCATGCAGCCGGGCTACAGAGTTCACAATGAGTAGAGTAACTTCATGCAATAAGGACAATTTAAAGTGGGTTCATAGTAGATTTTACTGGTCATTTTAATGGTAAAACAAAAGTAACCGTGGTAAATCCTCTAGTCTAGTTCACCTGTTCCAGATCAGCGCTGGCGTCAGACTTGGCGGCCAACTTGAAGAGCTCCTGCTCATGCATCTGGTTGACCTCCATTAGCTTGTTGTCTTTCTGCAGAATGATGTCTTTAAACGTCTGGATCTGAAACGATAGTTCATTCAGAAGACATTTGTGAAGCTTGAATACATGGCTGGTCACAGCTGGTCTGACGGAAGCTTGAATACACGGCTGGTCACGGCTAGTCTGACAGGGAAGCTTGAATACACGGCTGGTCACAGCTGGTCTGACAGGGAAGCTTGAATACACGGCTGGTCACGGCTAGTCTGACAGGGAAGCTTGAATACACGGCTGGTCACAGCTGGTCTGACAGGGAAGCTTGAATACACGGCTGGTCTGACAGGGAAGCTTGAATACACGGCTGGTCACAGCTGGTCTGACGGAAGCTTGAATACACGGCTGGTCACGGCTGGTCTGACAGGGAAGCTTGAATACACGGCTGGTCACGGCTGGTCTGACAGGGAAGCTTGAATACTCGGCTGGTCACGGCTAGTCTGACAGGGAAGCTTGAATACACGGCTGGTCACAGCTGGTCTGACGGAAGCTTGAATGCACGGCTGGTCACGACTGGTCTGACAGGGAAGCTTGAATACACGGCTGGTCTGACAGGGAAGCTTGAATACACGGCTGGTCACAGCTGGTCTGACGGAAGCTTGAATACAGGGCTGGTCACGGCTGGTCTGACAGGGAAGCTTGAATACACGGCTGGTCACAGCTGGTCTGACGGAAGCTTGAATACACGGCTGGTCACGGCTGGTCTGACAGGGAAGCTTGAATACACGGCTGGTCACGGCTGGTCTGACAGGGAAGCTTGAATACACGGCTGGTCACGGCTAGTCTGACAGGGAAGCTTGAATACACAGCTGGTCTGACAGCGAAGCTTGAATGCACGGCTGGTCACGACTGGTCTGACAGGGAAGCTTGAATACACGGCTGGTCTGACAGGGAAGCTTGAATACACGGCTGGTCACGGCTGGTCTGACAGGGAAGCTTGAATACACGGCCGGTCTCGGCTGGTCTGACAGGGAAGCTTGAATACACGGCTGGTCACGGCTGGTCTGACAGGGAAGCTTGAATACACGGCTGGTCACGGCTGGTCTGACAGGGAAATAGAGCGTTTGTGATTTCTTCAGCTGATGAGGTGAACAGTGATGTGATTGGCCATGACACAGAAAACATGAAAAAGCTAATTTTACAGGGACGGGGGAGGAGTTGAGTTGTAACTGGATGTTTTGTTTTTGTTTTAATGTTTATCTGTCATTAATAAACGTGACGATAAATAATGTGATGATAAAAAAAATAGTACATCTCTTATAATCTAAAGTCATAAACAGATTTGCTGATAAATCACGTTAAAAAAATCACATCTGCGAATTCTGTGATTTTTCACCATAACCTACGTTTTGCTTGTACATGTTCTCCTTGTCCTCGAAGGCGGCCTTTTCTGTGACTAGGAGCTCCTTGAGGCTCTCAGTCTGCTCCTGCAGCAGGCTGTAACGTTCATCACCCTCGCCCACCTTCCTGGTCAGACTTAGGACCAGCAGCTGCAGCTCCGCCAGGGAGCCCGCTCCGCTCTCCTCCGGCAACGCCTGGAAAACCACCCAAAAACCTTGTATTAGATTGTGTGGTGAGATACCTCGTATTAGATTGTGTGGTGGGATACCTCGTATTAGATTGTGTGGTGGGATACCTCGTATTAGATTGTGTGGTGGGATACCTCGTATTAGATTGTGTTGTGGGAAACCTCGTATTAGATTGTGTTGTGGGAAACCTCGTATAAGATTGTGTGGTGAGAAACCTCGTATTCGATTGTGTGGTGGGAAACCTCGTATT
>NW_027005230.1:0-4217 GCF_036934945.1 Oncorhynchus masou masou
AATCAAATTTATTTATATAGCCCTTCGTACATCAGCTGATATCTCAAAGTGCTGTACAGAAACCCAGCCTAAAACCCCAAACAGCAAGCAATGCAGGTGTAGAAGCACGGTGGCTAGGAAAAACTCCCTAGAAAAGCCAAAACCTAGGAAGAAACCTAGAGAGGAACCAGGCTATGTGGGGTGGCCAGTCCTCTTCTGGCTGTGCCGGGTAGAGATTATAACAGAACATGGCCAAGATGTTCAAATGTTCATAAATGACCAGCATGGTCGAATAATAATAAGGCAGAACAGTTGAAACTGGAGCAGCAGCACGGCCAGGTGGACTGGGGACAGCAAGGAGTCATCATGTCAAGTAGTCCTGGGGCATGGTCCTAGGGCCGCGGTTCAGTTGAAACTGGAGCAGCAACTACGGCCAGGTGGACTGGGGACAGCAAGGAGTCATCATGTCAGGTAGTCCTGGGGCATGGTCCCTAGGGCTCAGGTCCTCGAGAGAGAGAAGGAGAGAATTAGAGAACGCACTTAGATTCACACAGGACACCGAATTGGACAGGAGAAGTACTCCAGATATAACAAACTGACCCCAGCCCCCGACACATAAACTACTGCAGCATAAATACTGAAGGCTGAGACAGGAGGGTCAGGAGACACTGTGGCCCCACCCGAGGACACCCCCGGACAGGGCCAAACAGGAAGGATATAACCCCACCACTTTGCCAAAGCACAGCCCCCACACCACTGGAGGATATCTTCAACCACCAACTTACCATCCTGAGACAAAGCTGAGTATAGCCCGCAAAGATCTCCGCCACGGCACAACCCAAGGGGCGCCAACCCAGACAGGATGACCACATCAGTGAATCAACCCACTCAGGTGGCGCACCCCTCAGGGACGGCATGAGAGAGCCCCAGCAAGCCAGTGACTCAGCCCCTGTAATAGGGTTAGAGGCAGAGAATCCCAGTGGAAAGAGGGGAACCGGCCAGGCAGAGACAGCAAGGGTGGTTCGTTGCTCCAGAGCCTTTCCGTTCACCTTCCCACTCCTGGGCCAGACTACACTCAATCATATGACCCACTGAAGAGATGAGTCTTCAGTAAAGACTTAAAGGTTGAGACCGAGTTTGCGTCTCTGACATGGGTAGGCAGACCGTTCCATAAAAATGGAGCTCTATAGGAGAAAGCCCTGCCTCCAGCTGTTTGCTTAGAAATTCTAGGGACAATTAGGAGGCCTGCGTCTTGTGACCGTAGCGTACGTGTAGGTATGTACGGCAGGACCAAATCAGAGAGATAGGTAGGAGCAAGCCCATGCAATGCTTTGTAGGTTAGCAGTAAAACCTTGAAATCAGCCCTTGCTTTGACAGGAAGCCAGTGTAGGGAGGCTAGCACTGGAGTAATATGATCAAATTTTTTGGTTCTAGTCAGGATTCTAGCAGCCGTATTTAGCACTAACTGAAGTTTATTTAGTGCTTTATCCGGGTAACCGGAAAGTAGAGCATTGCAGTAGTCTAACCTAGAAGTGACAAAAGCATGGATTAATTTTTCTGCATCATTTTTGGACAGAAAGTTTCTGATTTTTGCAATGTTACGTAGATGGAAAAAAAGCTGTCCTTGAAATGGTCTTGATATGTTCTTCAAAGAGATCAGGGTCTTGGAAACGCCGGAGGTCCTTCACAGTTTTATTTGAGATGACTGTACAACCATTAAGATTAATTGTCAGATTCAACAGAAGATCTCTTTTGTTTCTTGGGACCTAGAACAAGCATCTCTGTTTTATCCGAGTTTAAAAGTAGAAAGTTTGCTGCCATCCACTTCCTTATGTCTGAAACACATGCTTCTAGCGAGGGCAATTTTGGGGCTTCACCATGTTTCATTGAAATGTACAGCTGTGTATCATCCGCATAGCAGTGAAAGTTAACATTATGTTTTCGAATAACATCCCCAAGAGGTAAAATATATAGTGAAAACAACAGCGGTCCTAAAACGGAACCTTGAGGAACACCGAAATTTACAGTTGATTTGTCAGAGGACAAACCATCCACAGAGACAAACTGATATCTTTCCGACAGATAAGATCTAAACCAGGCCAGAACTTGACCGTGTAGACCAATTTGGGTTTCCAATCTCTCCAAAGAATGTGGTGATCGATGGTATCAAAAGCAGCACTAAGGTCTAGGAGCACGAGGACAGATGCAGAGCCTCGGTCCGTGCCATTAAAATGTCATTTACCACCTTCACAAGTGCCGTCTCAGTGCTATGATGGGGTCTAAAACCAGACTGAAGCATTTCATATACATTGTTTGTCTTCAGGAAGGCAGTGAGTTGCTGAGCAACAGCCTTTTCTAAGATTTTTTGAGAGGAATGGAAGATTCGATATAGGCTTGATCAGATTTTTATATTTTCTGGGTCAAGTTTAGCTTTTTCAAGAGAGGCTTTAATACTGCCACTTTTAGTGAGTTTGGTACATCCGATTGGATAGAGAGCCGTTTATTATGTTCAACATAGGAGGGCCAAGCACAGGAAGCAGCTCTTTCAGTAGTTTAGTTGGAATAGGGTCCAGTAAGCAGCTTGAAGGTTTAGAGGCCATGATTATTTTCATCATTGTGTCAAGAGATATAGTACTAAAAACACTTGAGCGTCTCTCTTGATCCTAGGTCCATATAAAGTTGTGCAGACTCAGGACAACTGAGCTTTGAAGAATACGCAGATTTAAGGAGGAGTCTGTAATTTGCTTTCTAATAATCATAATTTTTCCTCAAAAAGTTCATGAATTTATCACTGCTAAAGTGAAAGTCATCCTCTCTTGGGGAATGCTGCTTTTAGTTAGCTTTGCGACCGTATCAAAAAGGAATTTTGGATTGTTCTTATTGTCCTCAATTAAGTTAGAAAAATAGGATGATCGAGCAGCAGTAAGGGCTCTTCGGTACTGCACGGTACTGTCTTTCCAAGCTAGACGGAAGACTTCCAGTTTGGTGTGGCGCCATTTCCGTTCCAATTTTCTGGAAGCTTGCTTCAGAGTCTGGTATTTTCAGGTACCAGGAGCTAGTTTCTTAGAAATGTTTTTAGTTTTTAGAATTATAACCATCTGAGTAATACGCAGTTAAATTGAGTTCCTCGTTGGGTGGTTAACTGATTTTGTCCTCTGGTGTCATTGCGTGGACAGAATCTAGAAGGACATCAAGGAATCCATCTATCCATCTAATACATCTAATACATCTATTCTCTGTGATTTTACATTTACATTACATTTAGTCATTTAGCAAGACGCTCTTATCAGAGCGACTTACCTTCTGACATCCAGTGGAACAGCCACTTACAATAGTGCATCTAAATCATTTAAGGGGGTGAGAAGGATTACTTATCCTATCCTAGGTATTCCTTGAAGAGGTGGGGTTTCAGGTGTCTCCGAAGGTGGTGATTGACTCTGCTGTCCTGGCGTCGTGAGGGAGTTTGTTCCACCATTGGGGGCCAGAGCAGCGAACAGTTTTGACTGGGCTGAGCGGGAACTGTACTTCCTCAGTGGTAGGGAGGCGCGAGCAGGCCCAGAGGTGGATGAACGCAGTGCCCTTGTTTGGGTGTAGGGCCTGATCAGAGCCTGGAGGTACTGCGGTGCCGTTCCCTCACAGCTCCGTAGGCAAGCACCATGGTCTTGTAGCGGATGTGAGCTTCAACTGGAAGCCAGTGGAGAGAGCGGAGGAGCGGGGTGACGTGAGAGAACTGGGAAGGTTGAACACCAGACGGGCTGCGGCGTTCTGGATGAGTTGTAGGGTTTAATGGCACAGGCAGGAGCCCAGCCAACAGCGAGTTGCAGTAATCCAGACGGGAGATGACAAGTGCCTGGATTAGGACCTGCGCCGCTTCCTGTGTGAGGCAGGGTCGTACTCTGCGGATGTTGTAGAGCATGAACCTACAGGAACGGGCCACCGCCATGATGTTGGTTGAGAGCGACAGGGTGTTGTCCAGGATCACGCCAAGGTTCTTAGCGCTCTGGGAGGAGGACACAATGGAGTTGTCAGCCGTGATGGCGAGATCATGGAGCGGGCAGTCCTTCCCGGGAGGAAGAGCAGCTCCGTCTTGCCGAGTTCAGCAGGTGGTGATCCGTCATCCCACTGATATGTCTGCCAGACATGCAGAATGCAGTCTCAGTTGAATGACTAGTCTTGAAACCTGACTGATTTGGATCAAGAAGGTCATTCTGAGAGAGATAGCGGGAGAGCTGGCCAAG
>NW_027005231.1:0-4216 GCF_036934945.1 Oncorhynchus masou masou
CCAGTTAAATCAGGGAGGAGGATAACCTCTAACCAGTTAAATCAGGGAGGAGGATAACCTCTAACCAGTCAGTTAAATCAGGGAGGAGGATAACCTCTAACCAGAGTCAGTTAAATCAGGGAGGAGGATAACCTCTAACCAGTTAAATCAGGGAGGAGGATAACCTCTAACCAGTTAAATCAGGGAGGAGGATAACCTCTAACCAGTTAAATCAGGGAGGAGGATAACCTCTAACCAGTTAAATCAGGGAGGAGGATAACCTCTAACCAGTTAAATCAGGGAGGAGGATAACCTCTAACCAGAGTCAGTTAAATCAGGGAGGAGGATAACCTCTAACCAGTTAAATCAGGGAGGAGGATAACCTCTAACCAGTTAAATCAGGGAGGAGGATAACCTCTAACCAGTTAAATCAGGGAGAAGGATAACCTCTAACCAGTTAAATCAGGGAGGAGGATAACCTCTAACCAGTTAAATCAGGGAGGAGGATAACCTCTAACCAGTTAAATCAGGGAGGAGGATAACCTCTAACCAGTTAAATCAGGGAGGAGGATAACCTCTAACCAGTTAAATCAGGTAGGAGGATAACCTCTAACCAGTTAAATCAGGGAAGAGGATTAACCCTGTGGTCGCGATGGTAAACACACACGCACACACACACACACACACACACACACACACACACACACACACACACACACCACACACACAAACACAAACAAACACACAAACTCACCTGTGGTATTAAACGTACTGTAATCTGGCCACATCAATCTAACTGCCCTGAATAGATGGCTTTGTAACTGGACTGGGTCGACACACAAACACGTAACCTCTGGTTCTGTCCTGGTTGTAGAGTCCTGTGGCGCCGTCTCAACCTCCTATCAGTATCAGTGCAGGGCTGTCTGTCTGTCAGGAACACCTGAGACCCATTAGCTAATGATCTGACACCCCTCACTCCTACTGGGCAGAGAGACGCACAAGAGGACCTACCTCCTGAAGACCCCGGCCAGGGCAGAGAGACGCACGAGAGGACCTACCTCCTGAAGACCCCGGCCAGGGCAGAGAGACACACGAGAGGACCAACCTCCTGAAGACCCCGGCCAGAGCAGAGAGACGCACGAGAGGACCTACCTCCTGAAGACCCCGGCCAGGGCAGAGAGACGCACGAGAGGACCTACCTCCTGAAGACCCCGGCCAGGGCAGAGAGACGCACGAGAGGACCTACCTCCTGAAGACCCCGGCCAGGGCAGAGAGAGATGCACGAGAGGACCTACCTCCTGAAGACCCTGGCCAGGGCAGAGAGACACACGAGAGGACCTACCTCCTGAAGACCCCGGCCAGGGCAGAGAGACGCACGAGAGGACCTACCTCCTGAAGACCCCGGCCAGGGCAGAGAGACACACGAGAGGACCTACCTCCTGAAGACCCCGGCCAGGGCAGAGAGACACACGAGAGGACCTACCTCCTGAAGACCCCGGCCAGGGCAGAGAGACACACGAGAGGACCTACCTCCTGAAGACCCCGGCCAGGGCAGAGAGACACACGAGAGGACCTACCTCCTGAAGACCCCGGCCAGGGCAGAGAGACACACGAGAGGACCTACCTCCTGAAGACCCCGGCCAGGGCAGAGAGACACACGAGAGGACCTACCTCCTGAAGACCACGCCAGGGCAGAGAGACACACGAGAAGACCTACCTCCTGAAGACCCCGCCAGGGCAGAGAGACACACGAGAGGACCTACCTCCTGAAGACCCCGGCCAGGGCAGAGAGACACACGAGAGGACCTACCTCCTGAAGACCCCGGCCAGGGCAGAGAGACAGCTGATTCAGCCATCTCCCCTACCTTCACCTCCCTCCCCACCAATCCAATATGGTGTTGTAGTCCACACACCATCCAATATGGTGTTGTCGTCTACACACCATCCAATATGGTGTTGTCGTCTACACACCATCCAATATGGTGTTGTCGTCTACACACCATCCAATATGGTGTTGTCGTCTACACACCATCCAATATGGTGTTGTCGTCTACACACCATCCAATATGGTGTTGTCGTCTACACACCATCCAATATGGTGTTGTCGTCTACACACCATCCAATATGGTGTTGTCGTCTACACACCATCCAATATGGTGTTGTCGTCTACACACCATCCAATATGGTGTTGTCGTCTACACACCATCCAATATGGTGTTGTCGTCTACACACCATCCAATATGGTGTTGTCGTCTACACACCATCCAATATGGTGTTGTCGTCTACACACCATCCAATATGGTGTTGTCGTCTACACACCATCCAATATGGTGTTGTCGCTACACACCATCCAATATGGTGTTGTCGTCTACACACCATCCAATATGGTGTTGTCAGTCTACACACCATCCAATATGGTGTTGTCGTCTACACACCATCCAATATGGTGTTGTCGTCTACACACCATCCAATATGGTGTTGTCGTCTACACACCATCCAATATGGTGTTGTCGTCTACACACCATCCAATATAATTGGTCATCATCTACACCATCCAATATAGTGGTCGTCGTCTACCATCAATATGAGTAATTAAATCGTCTACACCATCCAATATAGTGGTAAATCGTCTACACCATCAATATGGTGTTAGTCGTCGTCTACACACCAACCAATATAGTGTTGTCGTCTACACATATTATGAGTGTTGTCGTCTACACCATCAATGGTGTTTGTCGTCTACACACAATCCAATATGGTGTCGTCTACAATCAATATGGTGTTGTCGTCACACACCATCCAATATCCTGCTGTAGTCTACACACCATCAATATCCTGTTGTAGTCTACACACCATCCAATATCCTGTTGTAGTATACACACCATAAAATATCCTGTTGTAGTCTACACCATCCAATATCCTGTTGTAGTCTACACACCATCCAATATCCTGTTATAGTATGCACACCATAAAATATCCTGTTGTAGTCCACCATAAAATATCCTGTTGTAGTCTACACACCATCCAATATCCTGTTGTAGTCTACACCATCAATATCCTGTTGTAGTCTACACACATCCAATATCCTGTTGTAGCTCCAATATCCTGTTGTCGTCTACTCACCATCAATATCCTGTTGTAGTCTACACACCATCCAATATCCTGTTGTAGTCTACTCACCATCCAATATCCTGTTGTAGTCTACACACCATAAAATATCCTGTTGTAGTCTACACACCATCCAACACATTAGTCAGTGTTACTGTCCTGGTTATAAATAACTAACTGTTACTGCTATTTATACCACAGCAAAAGCACACACCCACACCACACATGAGTGTGTACTTCTTCTCCTGACATGACCCACTCAGCCCACCTAAAACAGCCCAGAACATGGAGCTCAATTGTCAGCTACATTACCGACACGTCCTGTCTAGTCCAGAGAGAGGAAAACACCAACATGGGCCTTTCCTTGACCCCTTCCTGTGTACGCAGTGATCACACACACACACACACACACACACACACACACACACACACACACACACACACACACACACACACACACCAGAAAAGAACACACACACACACACCTGAAAAAAACACACATACACACAGTTCAGACTTCCAACACACAGTCACATGCTCTTTCTTAAAACGTCATCACAGATGTCTCCATTTCCATGTGAAATGTTTGAACATTCTGATAGGAGATGACTTGGCTCACTAACGGACTGTAAATAAAATACCTGAGTCAATCTATTCCTGTCCGGGATGCTGTTGTTCACTGGTACTGTGGGTTTTATCTGCTATAAGAAACAGAGAAGAGACGTTCTGGCTCAGACAAGGCTATAACAAACCAGTAGTAGTCCAGGTTATTACTATGTTACAATGCAAGCATGTTACCATGCTTGTGTCTTATTAAACACCTGGTCATCTATGTTGTAAAATAAAAGGTGCCAAATCACTACAACTCTATACTACCAGCCACACCTACTACTGCCTTCTGGGTACTGAGATCAGGTTGTCAGACTACTGCCTTCTGGGTGCTGAGATCAGGTTGTCAGACTACTGCCTTCAGGGTACTGAGATCAGGTTGTCAGACCTGCCTTCTGGGTACTGAGATCAGGTATGATTCTGCCTTCTGGGTACTGAGATCAGGTTGTCAGACTACTGCCTTCTGGGTACTGAGATCAGGTTGTCAGACTACTGCCTTCTGGGTACTGAGATCAGGTTG
>NW_027005232.1:0-4214 GCF_036934945.1 Oncorhynchus masou masou
CACAGAGTTTAGGACACAGTACTATTACAACAACTACTACAGTCAGGGTTTAGGACACAGGGTTTAGAACACAGGGTTTAGGACACAGGGTTTAGAACACAGGGTTTAGAACACAGGGTTTAGAACACAGTACTATTACAACAACCACTACAGTCAGGGTTTAGGACACAGGGTTTAGGACACAGGATTTAGGACACAGGGTTTAGAACACAGGGTTTAGGACACAGGGTTTAGGACACAGTACTATTACAACAACCACTACAGTCAGGGTTTAGGACACAGGGTTTAGGACACAGGGTTTAGGACACAGGGTTTAGGACACAGGGTTTAGTCCTGGGCATTTAATTATTACAGTCACCAGTTTAGCTGTTAATTATCGTGTCGATACTTTAGACTCTAAAATGAAATGTGCTGTTTTATTTGTGGACCTGTCAAAAGCTTGTGATACTGTTGATCATGGTATTTTATTGAACAAGTCCTTGATAGGCCTGTTGATGGTATCATGATGAGCTTAGCCATCGTCATTGACGGGGTTCAGTCTGCATGTCTTGAAGTACATAAAGGTGTACCACAGGGGTGGATTCTGGGACCTGATCTCTTCACTATTTATAGAAACACCGTTGGTCAATCTGTTTTTTTGTTTTTTTTTAAAGGTAAACTTCATCTATAGGTAGATGATATTATATATTGTGCTATTATGCTATTACCCCGACTGTTGATCTGGCTGTGTCAAAACTACACTCCCAGGTTATAGTTACCGTATGCAGGAATTGATTGCTGATTTTAAAACTTGTGCTTAATACAGGCAAAAAGAAAATACGCTGTTTTCAAACTCTCTTAAGAATGTTTCAGATGAACTGCATGTTCACTCAGATGGTTCTCCAATCGAACGTAGATTTGATGTTTAAAAAAAACATATAAGATGATCTGGTTAAGAAGCTAAGATTTCAAGGTGTTATTTTTTCTACTGAAACAGATGGTGCCTTTCTCTGAGCAGTAGGAAGCAGATCATTCAGTCAACCTTTTGATCTGTTGTTGATTATGATGATATTATTCATCAAAAGTGCAGCTGCTAAAACTCTTGAACCTTTGGATGCCATCTCCCCATAATGCCCTTTTGTTTTGTGACAGGTGACAGTTTTGATACTCACCACTGTATCCTGTATCAGAAGGTTGGCTGGACTTGGCTAAAGATCCATAGATCTCTACATTACTCTAATCTAAATTTGCTGTTGCAGTATAGACACGGTGCCGAATCCGTTCACAGGATTGGTGAAGTCTTGAGTTCCTAGGGTCTCCTCCCACCGACGAGGTAAATATGCTTTTAATACACTTTGTGGCTGTAACAAAATAAAAAATATGTTTTATCTTGATGGTCTGGTGCCGTTCGGGCAATTTAAAGTATTTATTGGGTGCGTGTTTGTAGAGGAGCAGTATCTGTTTTCTGGGTGAGTTGGATGTTTTATTTTGTGCTTCCATGACTGTGTGTAAGGATTTCCTCCTCTTCTGCACCGAAGGAAAGCGAAAGGATCAGAGGACCAATATGCGGAGTGGTAAGTGTCCATGGTTTCTTTTAATAAGAAATGTACACATGAACAACCGACTACAAAAACAAGAAATGTGAAGAAAAAAAAAGCAGTCCTATCTGGTGCAAACACAGAGACAGGAACGAGACAATCACCCACAAACACAGTGAAACCCAGGCTACCTAAGTATGATTCTCAATCAGAGACAACTAATAACACCTGCCTCTGATTGAGAAACCATACAGGCCAACAGCTATAGAAACACCCAAATCATAGAAAAACAAACATAGACTGCCCACCCAACTCACGCCTGACCATACTAAATAAAGACAAAACAAAGAGAATAAAGGTCAGAACGTGACACTGTGTTTTTGTATTTTAATGTGTATTTACGGTGCATTCAGAAAGTATTCAGGCCCGTTCACTTCTTCCACATTTTTTACGTTACAGCCTTATTCTACAATGGAATAAATAAAACATATTCCTCATCAATCTACACACAATAGTCAATAATGGCAAAGCAAAAAATACTGTTTTGAATGTTTGCAAAATGTATTAAAAATAGAAAACAAATACCTTTTTAATAACTATTCAGACCCTTTACCCAACGAGACTCTAAATTGAACAAGGTGCATCCTGTTTCCATTGATCATCCTTGAGATGTTTCTACAACTTGATTGGAGTCCACCTGTAGTAAATTAAATTGATTGGACATGATTTGGAAAGGGATACACCTGTCTATATAAAGGTCCCACACTTGACAGTACATGTCCAGAGCAAATGAGCCATGAGGTCGAAGATTTGTCCGCAGATGTAACAGTACTCTGAGAGTCGGGAAGCAAGTACATGGAGTGAGTGTTTTTAATGAATAAACAAAACAATTAACACAAATGCTTGGCACCAACATGAAACAGTCAATAACACCCGAGGAAAGAACCATTGTGACAGGTGTGCGGGACCAACCAGCAGCCTGGTGACTAGAGGCCAGAGAGGGAGTAGACGTGACAGCAGAGCTCCGAGACAGGGATTGTGTCGAGCTGAATCTGGGGAAGGGTAGAAAACGTGCCTGCAGCATTGGAGGTCCCTAAGAACACAGTGGCCTCCATCGTTCTTAAATGGAAGAAGTTTGGAACCACAAGACTCTTCCTAGGCTGACGCCCAGCCAAACTGAGCCATGTCACGAAGGGCCATGGTTAGGAGGTGACCAAAGAACCCGATGGTCACTCTGACAGAGCTCAAGTTCTTCTGTGGAGATGGGAGAACCTTCCAGAAGGACAACCATCTCACCAGCACTCCACCAATCAGGCCATTATGGTAGAGTGGCCAGACAGAAGACACTCCTCAGTAAAAGACACATGACAGCCCACTTAGACTTGGCCAAAAGGCACCAGAAGGACTCTCAGACCATGAGAAACAAGATCCTCTGGTCTGATGAAACCAGATTGAATTATTTTTGCCAGAATGCCAAGTGTCACGTCTGGAGGAAACCTGGCACCATCCCTACGGTAAAACATGGTGGTGGCAGCATCATGCTGTGGGGAATGTTTTCCAGCGCGGGGACTGGGAAACTAGTCAGGATCGAGGAAAGATGAACGGAGCAAAGTACAGAGACACAGGAGAAATCCTTGATGAAAACCTGCTCCCAGAGCTCTCAGGACCTCGGACTGGGCGAGTTCCCTTCCAACAGGACAACGACCCTAAGCACACAGCCAAGACAACGCAGGTGTGGCTTTGGAACAGAATCTCTGAATGTCCTTGAGTGGCCCAGCTAGAGCCCGGACTTGAACCCGATCGAACATATCTGAAAGAGACCTGAAAATAGCTGTGCAGTGATGCTCCCCATCCCAGCCTAAGCACACAACCCAAAACCACAAGGGTGTCGGTATAGAAATAAAAATGCACCACGACCTAGCTATCTACACACGTAACAAAAGGCAATCCGCTTGTGACAAGGGGCGAGTCAAACTACTCTATGGGAATGAAATTAAATAAAACACAGGTGAGCAATAAGACAAACTGACAGACAAGCGAAAAAGGGATCGGTTGGCTTTGGTTTTATTAATTCAATTGAAAAGAAAAGAAGAAGAAGGCCAAGTCAAGTTGCTCAAACTTATCAGTACATTTATTTCACCTTTAATTTTAACAGGGAAGACATATGTGAGAACCGAGGTCACTTTTACAAATTGTGTATATACAGGATTTGGGTTTTGGGTTGTCTGGTATAGTGTCCTGCGCCCTGTATTGTATTGGGCTTATCAGTTTGGTGTGCAATAGTAAAGCACTTTACTCCATTACTCTCTCTCTCTGCGCGTCTGATTCCTGCACACACCTAGTCCCGCGTGACACAACCACACACACCTAGTCCCACGTGACACAACCACACACACCAGTCCCGCGACACAACCACCACTAGTCCCGCGTGACACAACCACACACACCTAGTCCCGTGACACAACCACACACAGACTATTTTTCAGCCAATAAATTCAGATTAGTTTATTTTATTATCTCGCATTATCAAAGCCCAACACCATCCAGTGTGCAACATAGTACCACAACAATGCACCATGGTACATTCAGTGTGCAACATAGTACCACAACAATGCACCATGGTGCATTCAGTGTGCAACATAGTACCACAACAATGCACCATGGTGCATTCAGTGTGCAACATAGTACCACAACAAT
>NW_027005233.1:0-4214 GCF_036934945.1 Oncorhynchus masou masou
ACTAGAATGGTCTATACCTACAGTATTAATACACTAGAACGTTCTATACCTATCAATACACTAGAATGTTCTATACCTATCAATACACTAGAACGTTCTATACCTATCAATACACTAGAATGTTCTATACCTATTAATACACTAGAACGTTCTATACCTATTAATACACGAGAAAGTTCTATACCTATTAATACACTAGAATGTTCTATTCCTATTAATACACTAGAAAGTTCTATTCCTATTAATACACTAGAATGTTCTATACCTATTAATACACTAGAATGTTCTATACCTATTAATACACGAGAAAGTTCTATACCTATTAATACACTAGAATGTTCTATTCCTATTAATACACTAGAATGTTCTATACCTATTAATACACGAGAAAGTTCTATACCTATTAATACACTAGAATGTTCTATACCTATCAATACACTAGAATGGTCTATTCCAATTAATACACCAGAACTTTCTATACCTATCAATACACTAGAATGTTCTCTTCATATTAATACACTATAATGTTCTATTCCTATTAGTACACTACAATGCTCTATACCTATTAATACACTAGAACGCTCTATACCTATTAATACACTAGAATGTTCTATACCTATCAATACACTAGAATGTTCTATTCCTATTAATACACTAGAATGTTCTATACCTATTAATACACTAGAACGTTCTATGCCTATTAATACACTAGAACGTTCTATACCTATTAATACACGAGAATGTTCTATTCCTATTAATACACTAGAATGTTCTATTCCTATTAATACACTAGAATGTTCTATACCTATTAATACACTAGAATGTTCTATACCTATTAATACACTAGAACGTTCTATACCTATTAATACACGAGAAAGTTCTATACCTATTAATACACTAGAATGTTCTATACCTATTAATACACTAGAATGTTCTATACCTATTAATACACTAGAATGTTCTATACCTATTAATACACTAGAACGTTCTATACCTATTAATACACGAGAATGTTCTATACCTATTAATACACGAGAATGTTCTATACCTATTAATACACTAGAACGTTCTATACCTATCAATACACTAGAATGTTCTATACCTATTAATACACGAGAATGTTCTATACCTATTAATACACTAGAATGTTCTATACCTATCAATACACTAGAATGTTCTATACCTACAGTATTAATACACTAGAATGTTCTATTCCTATTAATACACTAGAATGTTCTATACCTATTAATACACTAGAATGTTCTATACCTATTAATACACGAGAAAGTTCTATACCTATTAATACACTAGAATGTTCTATACCTATCAATACACTAGAATGTTCTATACCTACAGTATTAATACACTAGAATGTTCTATACCTATTAATACACTAGAATGTTCTATACCTATTAATACACGAGAATGTTCTATACCTATTAATACACTAGAATGTTCTATACCTATCAATACACTAGAATGTTCTATACCTACAGTATTAATACACTATAATGTTCTATTCCTATTAATACACTAGAATGTTCTATACCTATTAATACACTAGAATGTTCTATACCTATTAATACACGAGAAAGTTCTATACCTATTAATACACTAGAATGTTCTATACCTATTAATACACTAGAACGTTCTATACCTATTAATACACGAGAATGTTCTATACCTATTAATACACTAGAACGTTCTATACCTATTAATACACTAGAACGTTCTATACCTATTAATACACGAGAATGTTCTATTCCTATTAATACACTAGAATGTTCTATTCCTATTAATACACTAGAATGTTCTATACCTATTAATACACTAGAATGTTCTATACCTATTAATACACTAGAATGTTCTATACCTATTAATACACGAGAAAGTTCTATACCTATTAATACACTAGAATGTTCTATACCTATCAATACACTAGAATGTTCTATACCTACAGTATTAATACACTAGAATGTTCTATACCTATTAATACACTAGAATGTTCTATACCTATCAATACACTAGAATGTTCTATACCTATCAATACACTAGAACGTTCTATACCTATCAATACACTAGAATGTTCTATACCTATTAATACACTAGAATGTTCTATACCTATTAATACACTAGAATGTTCTATACCTATTAACACACTAGAATGGTCTATACCTATCAATACACTAGAATGGTCTATACCTACAGTATTAATACACTAGAATGTTCTATACCTATTAATACACTAGAATGTTCTATACCTATTAACACACTAGAATGGTCTATACCTATCAATACACTAGAATGGTCTATACCTACAGTATTAATACACTAGAATGTTCTATACCTATTAATACACTAGAATGTTCTATACCTATTAATACACTAGAATGTTCTATACATATCAATACACTAGAACGTTCTATACCTACAGTATTAATACAATTATCTTGATGTATAGGAGTGGATGAAAAAAGCCTTCCTGTTTATTGATAATCAAAGCTCATCCGGTGCTGAATGATGAGCTCAATACGAGATATTTGCCTCAGAAGCCTCCCCTGTGTTCTTAACTGACTTGCCTAGTTAATTGAAGGTTAAATAAAATAATATATAGTAACAATTAAAAAGTCAAAATGTGCAAGATAAAATCTCAATTTCAGCAACTTTTTAAATGTGATACTGACTCGCAAGCAATTTCAGCGTTGTCTCAATCACTACAGATACAGAGGGACTAGTTATAACATCATGTTTCACTACAGATGGACTAGTTATAACATCATGTTTCACTACAGATACAGAGGGAATAGTTATAACATCAAGTTTCACTACAGAGGGACTAGTTATAACATCATGTTTCACTACAGATACAGAGGGAATAGTTATAACATCATGTTTCACTACAGAGGGACTAGTTATAACATCATGTTTCACTACAGAGGGACTAGTTATAACATCATGTTTCACTACAGATGGACTAGTTATAACATCATGTTTCACTACAGAGGGACTAGTTATAACATCAAGTTTCACTACAGAGGGACTAGTTATAACATCATGTTTCACTACAGAGGGACTAGTTATAACATCATGTTTCACTACAGAGGGACTAGTTATAACATCATGTTTCAATACAGATACAGAGGGAATAGTTATAACATCATGTTTCACTACAGATGGACTAGTTATAACATCATGTTTCACTACAGATACAGAGGGACTAGTTATAACATCATGTTTCACTACAGAGGGACTAGTTATAACATCATGTTTCACTACAGATAAAGAGGGAATAGTTATAACATCATGTTTCACTACAGAGGGACTAGTTATAACATCATGTTCCACTACAGATACAGAGGGACTAGTTATAAAATCATGTTTCACTACAGAGGGACTAGTTGTAACATCATGTTTCACTACAGAGGGACTAGTTATAACATCATGTTTCACTACAGATATAGAGGGAATAGTTATAACATCATGTTGCACTACAGATGGACTAGTTATAACATCATGTTTCACTACAGAGGGACTAGTTATAACATCATGTTTCACTACAGAGGGACTAGTTATAACATCATGTTTCACTACAGAGGGACTAGTTATAACATCATGTTTCACTACAGAGGGACTAGTTATAACATCATGTTTCAATACAGATACAGAGGGACTAGTTATAACATCATGTTTCACTACAGAGGGACTAGTTGTAACATCATGTTTCACTACAGAGGGACTAGTTATAACATCATGTTTCACTACAGATACAGAGGGACTAGTTATAACATCATGTTTCACTACAGAGGGACTAGTTGTAACATCATGTTTCACTACAGAGGGACTAGTTATAACATCATGTTTCACTACAGATACAGAGGGAATAGTTATAACATCATGTTTCACTACAGATACAGAGGGACTAGTTATATCATCATGTTTCACTACAGAGGGACTAGCTATAACATCATGTTTCACTACAGAGGGACTAGTTATAACATCATGTTTCACTACAGATGGACTAGTTATAACATCATGTTTCACTACAGAGGGACTAGCTATAACATCATGTTTCACTACAGAGGGACTAGTTATAACATCATGTTTCACTACAGAGGGAATAGTTATAACATCATGTTTCAATACAGATACAGAGTGACTAGTTATAACATCATGTTTCACTACAGATACAGAGGGACTAGCTATAACATCATGTT
>NW_027005234.1:0-4211 GCF_036934945.1 Oncorhynchus masou masou
TATTTCTAACATATCTCCTCCTACTAACATATCTCCTACTAACATATCTCCTCCTACTAACATATCTCCTACTAACATATCTCCTCCTACTAACATATCTCCTACTAACACATCTCCTACTAACATATCTCCTCCTACTAACATATCTCCTCCTACTAACATATCTCCTACTACTAACATATCTCCTACCAATTTCTCCATCCCGGCCGTCACGGTTTTGGCATCTAGTCTGGTTTGTATTGCCTTACAGGATTTCTCTGCTGTTGCTTCCCTATCTCACTCTCTGACATTTTTTAAACTGTTAACGAGGATGACGTCCTGGGCGCTTTAAATAAGTAATTTTAAAGATGCATATCTCCTACTGACATATCTCCTACTAACATATCTCCTCCTACTAATATATCTCCTCCTACTAATATATCTCCTACTAAGTCTGAGGTCCTGAGCGCTCTGGAGTAGGTTTTCATCAAGGATCTCTCTGTATTTAGCTCCATTCATCTTTCCCTCGATCCTGCCTAGTCTCCCAGTCCCTTCCACTGAAATAAATCCCCACAGCATGATGCTGCAAGCACCATGCTTCACCGTACGGCTGGTGCCAGGTTTGCTCCAGACGTGACGTTTGGCATTCAGGCCAACGAGTTCAATCTTGGTTTCATCAGACCAGAGAATGTTCTTTCTCATGGTTTGAGAGTCCTTTAGGTGCCTTTTGACAAACTCCAAGAGGGCTGTCATGTACCTTTTACTGAGGAGTATCTTCTGTCTGGCGACTATCATAATGGCCTGATTCTCCCATCTCCACAGAGGAACTCTGGAGCTCTCTCAGAGTGACCATTGAGTTCATGGTCACCTCGCTGACCAAGGCCCTTCTCCCCCGATTGGTCAGTTTGGCCAGGCGGCCAGCTCTAGGAAGAGTCTTGGTGGTTCTTAACTTCTTCCATTTAAGAATGATAGAGGTCACTGTGTTCTTGGGGACCTTCAATGCTGCAGACATTTTTTGGTACCCTTCTCCAGATCTGTGCCTTGACACAATCCTGTCTCGGAGCTCTACGGACAATTCCTTCGACCTCAATATCTGCAATATCTCTCATTATGAGACATTCGGTCCTATAGGGGTCACTAATCATTATGAGACATTCAGTCCTACAGGGGTCACTAATCATTATGAGACATTCAGTCCTACAGGGGTCACTAATCATTATGAGACATTCAGTCCTACAGGGGTCACTAATCATTATGAGACATTCAGTCCTACAGGGGTCTCTCTTCATTATGAGACATTCAGTCCTACAGGGGTCACTAATCATTATGAGACATTCAGTCCTACAGGGGTCACTAATCATTATGAAACATTCAGTCCTACAGGGGTCACTAATCATTATGAGACATTCAGTCCTACAGGGGTCACTAATCATTATGAGACATTCAGTCCTACAGGGGTCACTAATCATTATGAGACATTCAGGGGTTACTTTTTAATGGTACGTTTACAAACATATATTATGATAAATATAATTGAAACTTGTGTCTCATTATGGTAATTGTTCCAAGATGGCGTAGCAGTAAGTCGTCCTGTCGTATCGTCTCTCTGTAAATATCGTCTCTTTTTTCATTTAGATATTTTTCTTCGCATATCTTTAAAAACATTTTTGCTCGCTTCCAAATACTCTCCTGCAACCCGCCTCACCCAATGTAGCTACTTTTCCAAAGTATTTATATTTACTGAACCGGAACCTCAATTGAAGTTAGCCAGCTAATCCACCTGGTGCTAGCGTTCAGCTAACCCTTAGCTCGGAAAGTTTGCCAGTTCGAACAACGCGACGCTAACCAGAGCATAATGACCTATTTATTTTTTTAACCCCGGATTCCCACTGCAAACGGAACATCTTTCAGCTGGATCTTCACAACTAGCTATCAAGCTAAACGGGAACCCTGGTTGATTACTCCTGGCCAGTGTTTCCACCCACGTAGCTTGGAAGCTAGCCCGGCCAGAGCTCCTGTGCTCATAGCATACTCCTGGGCTACAATACCCGGACCCACGACCGGTCTATCGATGTCACTGCATGAAGAGGAATAAACAGACTCACCCCATCGCGACGCCCTCCAAAGGCGAACTCTCTAGCCCTCGCTATCTCCTTGCTTGCTAATTCGGCATGCTAACTGCTAGCTTGTTTAGCCCAGGTCCGCTAACTACTACCTTGTTTACCCCGCCTGCTAACTAGCACAGGCCTGCTAATCTGTTAGCTTGTTAGCACAGGCCTGCTAACCGTCTGCATTGCCGCGTCCCAAACACGCAGTGGCCCATATGTACTTTCTATCTCTTCCCGATTTTTTTATTTTTTATACCTTCCGGAAACCTGCCTCAACCAATGTGATACGGAATCGCTATTATTTTTAATTTTTAGAACACACTCAAGAACCTCCAGAAGCTAACCAGCTAACTAGCTACAAGCTATTTAGTCATTGTGCATAGTTTTTAACCTGGATAACACTCGCCAGTCCAGCCCCTGCCCCATGGACTCTGATCACTTGGCTACATAGCTGATGCACGCTGACTGTCCATTAATCACGGTACCCATTCTGCTTGTTTGTTTTATCTGTCGGCCTCGTTGCTTAGTCAATGCCATTTTACCTGGCTGTTGTTATGCTAGCTGATTAGCTGTTGTTTCACCCACTGTTTTAGCTAGCTTTCCCAGTTCAACACCTGTGATTACTGTATGCCTCGCTGTATGTCTCTCTCTCAATATGCCTTGTATACTGTTGCTCAGGTTAGTTATCATTGTTTTAGTTCGCTACCGGAGCCTCTTGTCCCACTCCTCATACCCTCTGATACTCCTTGTCCCACCTTCTCCCCACATATGCGGTGACTCACCCATTACAACCACAGCATGTCTAGAGATAAACTCTCTATCATCACCCCAGTGCCACACTTCTCCGCCGTACCCGCACTCCCACCATACCCCTGTCTGCGCATTATGCCCTGAATATATTCTACCATGCCCAGATACCTGCTCCTCTTATTCTCTGTCCCAAACGCTCTAGGCGACCAGTTTTGATAGCCTTTAGCCGCACCCTCATACTACTCCTTCTCTGTTCTGCGGGTGATGTGGAGGTAAACCCAGGCCCTGCATGTCCCCAGGCACCCTCATTTGTTGACTTCTGTGATCGAAAAAGCCTTGGTTTCATGCATGTCAACATCAGAAGCCTTCTCCCTAAGATTGTTTTACTCACTGCTTTAGCACACTCTGCTAACCCTGATGTCCTTGCCGTGTCTGAATCCTGGCTCAGGAAGGCCACCAAAAATTCAGAGATTTCCATACCCAACTATAACATCTTCCGTCAAGATAGAACTGCCAAAGGGGGAGGAGTTGCAGTCTACTGCAGAGATAGCCTGCAAAGTAATGTCATACTTTCCAGGTCCATACCCAAACATTTCGAACTACTAATTCTGAAAATTACTCTCTCCAGAAATAAGTCGCTCACTGTTGCCGCCTGCTACCGACCCCCCTCAGCTCCCAGCTGTGCCCTGGACACCATTTGTGAATTGATTGCCCCCATCTAGCTTCAGAGTTTGTAGCTTCAGAGTTTGTTCTGTTAGGTGACCTAAACTGGGATATGCTTAACACCCCGGCAGTCCTACAATCTAAGCTAGATGCCCTCAATCTCACACAAATCATCAAGGAACCCACCAGGTACAACCCTAACTCTGTAAGCAAGGGCACCCTCATAGACGTCATCCTGACCAACTGGCCCTCCAAATACACCTCCGCTGTCTTCAATCTATTTATTATTGCCATCGAAATGTTAGCTGTTAAAATTCGATCAAACAATAATATTAAAGGGATTAGAAATCCGTGCTTTAAAAAGGTCTCATTGTCGGCTGATGATTCATGTTTTCTTTTAAAACCACAATTAGAATCCCTCCACAGCCTCATAGAGGATCTAGATACTTATAGAATTAGAATCCCTCCACCGCCTCATAGAGGATCTAGCTACTTATAGAATTAGAATCCCTCCACAGCCTCATAGAGGATCTAGCTACTTATAGAATTAGAATCTCTCCACAGCCTCATAGAGGATCTAGCTACTTATAGAATTAGAATCCCTCCACAGCCTCATAGAGGATCTAGCTACTTATAGAATTAGAATCCCTCCACAGCCTCATAGAGGATCTAGCTACTTATAGAATTAGAATCCCTCCACAGCCTCATAGA
>NW_027005235.1:0-71356 GCF_036934945.1 Oncorhynchus masou masou
AACCCACTGGGGCACCACAGAGGATACACCCACTAGGACACCACAGAGGACAGAGGATAAACCCACTGGGACACCACTAGGACACCACAGGATAAACCTACTAGGATAAACCCACTAAACCCACTAGGATAAATCTACTAGGACACCACAGAGGATAAACCCACTAGGATAAACCCACTAGGATAAACCCACTAGGACACCACAGAGGATAAACCCACTGGGGCACCACAGAGGATACACCCACTAGGACACCACAGAGGATAAACCCACTAGGACACCACAGAGGATAAACCCACTGGGGCACCACAGAGGATACACCCACTAGGACACCACAGAGGATAAACCCACTGGGACACCACAGAGGATAAACCTACTAGGATAAACCCACTAGGATAAATCTACTAGGACACCACAGAGGATAAACCCACTAGGATAAACCCACTAGGATAAACCCACTAGGACACCACAGAGGATAAACCCACTGGGGCACCACAGAGGATACACCCACTAGGACACCACAGAGGATAAACCCACTAGGACACCACAGAGGATAAACCCACTGGGACACCACAGAGGATACACAGAGGATAAACCCACTAGGACACCACAGAGGATAAACCCACTGGGATAAATCACCACAGAGGATAAACCCACTGGGGCACCACAGAGGATACACGCACTGGGACACCACAGAGGATACACCCACTAGGACACCACAGAGGATAAACCCACTGGGACACCACAGAGGATAAACCCACTAGGACACCACAGAGGATACACGCACTGGGACACCACAGAGGATAAACCCACTAGGACACCACAGAGGATAAACCCACTGGGACACCACAGAGGATAAACCCACTGGGGCACCACAGAGGATACACGCACTGGGACACCACAGAGGATAAACCCACTAGGACACCACAGAGGATAAACCCACTGGGACACCACAGAGGATAAACCCACTAGACACCACAGAGGATAGGACACCACAGAGGATAAACCCACTGGGACACCACAGAGGATAAACCCACTGGGACACCACAGAGGATAAACCCACTGGGACACCACAGAGGATAAACCCACTGGGACACCACAGAGGATAAACCCACTGGGACACCACAGAGGATAAACCCACTGGGACACCACAGAGGATAAACCCACTAGGACACCACAGAGGATAAACCCACTGGGACACCACAGAGGATAAACCCACTGGGACACCACAGAGGATAAAACCCACTGGGACACCACAGAGGATAAACCCACTGGGACACCACAGAGGATAAACCCACTGGGACACCACAGAGGATAAACCCACTAGGACACCACAGAGGATAAACCCACTGGGACACCACAGAGGATAAACCCACTGGGACACCACAGAGGATAAACCCACTGGGACACCACAGAGGATAAACCCACTGGGACACCACAGAGGATAAACCCACTGGGACACCACAGAGGATAAACCCACTGGGACACCACAGAGGATAAACCCACTGGGACACCACAGAGGATAAACCCACTGGGACACCACAGAGGATAAACCCACTGGGACACCACAGAGGATAAACCCACTGGGACACCACAGAGGATAAACCCACTGGGACACCACAGAGGATAAACCCACTGGGACACCACAGAGGATAAACCCATTGGGATAAACCCACCTGCTCCTGTTATTCTCTGTCCCCAATGCTCTAGGCGACCAGTTTTGATAGCCTTTAGCCGCACCCTCATACTACTCCTTCTCTGTTTCGCGGGTTATGTGGAGGTAAACCCAGGCCCTGCATGTCCCCAGGCACCCTCATTTGTTGACTTCTGTGATCGAAAAAGCCTTGGTTTCATGCATGTCAACATCAGAAGCCTCCTCCCTAAGTTTGTTTTACTCACTGCTTTAGCACACTCTGCTAACCCTGATGTCCTTGCCGTGTCTGAGTCCTGGCTCAGGAAGGCCACCAAAATTCAGAGATTTCCATACCCAACTATAACATCTTCCGTCAAGATAGAACTGCCAAAGGGGAGGAGTTGCATTCTACTGCAGAGACAGCCTGCAAAGTAATGTCATACTTTCCAGGTCCATACCCAAACAGTTCGAACTACTAATTTTGAAAATTACTCTCTCCAGAAATAAGTCTCTCACTGTTGCCGCCTGCTACCGACCCCCTCAGCTCCCAGCTGTGCCCTGGACACCATTTGTGAATTGATCGCCCCCATCTAGCTTCAGAGTTTGTTCTTTTAGGTGACCTAAACTAGGATATGCTTAACACCCCGGCAGTCCTACAATCTAAGCTAGATGCCCTCAATCTCACACAAATCATCAAGGAACCCACCAGGTACAACCCTAACTCTGTAAACCTGGGCACCCTCATAGACGTCATCCTGACCAACTGGCCCTCCAAATACACCTCCGCTGTCTTCAACCAGGATCTCAGCGATCACTGCCTCATTGCCTGTATACGCTACAAAGCAGCAGTCAAACGACCACCCCTCATCACTGTCAAACGCTCCCTAAAACACTTCTGTGAGCAGGCCTTTCTAATCGACCTGGCCCGGGTATCCTGGAAGGACATTGACCTCATCCCGTCAGTTGAGGATGCCTGGTCATTCTTTAAAAGTAACTTCCTCACCATTTTAGATAAGCATGCTCCGTTCAAAAAATGCAGAACTAAGAACAGATACAGCCCTTGGTTCACTCCAGACCTGACTGCCCTCGACCAGCACAAAAACGTCCTGTAGCGGACTGCAATAGCATCGAATAGTCCCCGCGATATGCAACTGTTCAGGGAAGTCAGGAACCAATACACGCAGTCAGTCAGGAAAGCTAAGGCCAGCTTCTTCAGGCAGAAGTTTGCATCCTGTAGCTCCAACTCCAAAAAGTTCTGGGACACTGTGAAGTCCATGGAGAACAAGAGCACCTCCTCCCAGCTGCCCACTGCACTGAGGCTAGGTAACACGGTCACCACCGATAAATCCATGATTATCGAAAACTTCAACAAGCATTTCTCAACGGCTGGCCACGCCTTCCGCCTGGCTACTCCAACCTCGGCCAACAGCTCCGCCCCCCCCGCAGCTCCTCGCCCAAGCCCCTCCAGGTTCTCCTTTACCCAAATCCAGATAGCAGATGTTCTGAAAGAGCTGCAAAACCTGGACCCGTACAAATCAGCTGGGCTTGACAATCTGGACCCTCTATTTCTGAAACTATCCGCCGCCATTGTCGCAACCCCTATTACCAGCCTGTTCAACCTCTCTTTCATATCGTCTGAGATCCCCAAGGATTGGAAAGCTGCCGCAGTCATCCCCCTCTTCAAAGGGGAGACACCCTGGACCCAAACTGTTACAGACCTATATCCATCCTGCCCTGCCTATCTAAGGTCTTCGAAAGCCAAGTCAACAAACAGGTCACTGACCATCTCGAATCCCACCGTACCTTCTCCTCTGTGCAATCTGGTTTCCGAGCCGGTCACGGGTGCACCTCAGCCACACTCAAGGTACTAAACGATATCATAACCGCCATCGATAAAAGACAGTACTGTGCAGCCGTCTTCATCGACCTTGCCAAGGCTTTCGACTCTGTCAATCACCATATTCTTATCGGCAGACTCAGTAGCCTCGGTTTTTCGCATGACTGCCTTGCCTGGTTCACCAATTACTTTGCAGACAGAGTTCAGTGTGTCAAATCGGAGGGCATGCTGTCCGGTCCTCTGGCAGTCTCTATGGGGGTGCCACAGGGTTCAATTCTCGGGCCGACTCTTTTCTCTGTATATATCAATGATGTTGCTCTTGCTGCGGGCGATTCCCTGATCCACCTCTACGCAGACGACACCATTCTATATACTTCCGGCCCGTCCTTGGACACTGTGCTTTCTAACCTCCAAACGAGCTTCAATGCCATACAACACTCCTTCCGTGGCCTCCAACTGCTCTTAAACGCTAGTAAAACCAAATGCATGCTTTTCAACCGATCGCTGCCTGCACCCGCATGTCCGACGAGCATCACCACCCTGGATGGTTCCGACCTTGAATATGTGGACATCTATAAGTACCTAGGTGTCTGGCTAGACTGTAAACTCTCCTTCCAGACTCATATCAAACATCTCCAATCGAAAATCAAATCAAGAGTCGGCTTTCTATTCCGCAACAAAGCCTCCTTCACTCACGCCGCCAAACTTACCCTAGTAAAACTGACTATCCTACCGATCCTCGACTTCGGCAATGTCATCTACAAAATTGCTTCCAACACTCTACTCAGCAAACTGGATGCAGTTTATCACAGTGCCATCCATTTTGTCACTAAAGCACCTTATACCACCCACCACTGCGACTTGTATGCTCTAGTCGGCTGGCCCTCGCTACATATTCGTCGCCAGACCCACTGGATCCAGGTCATCTACAAGTCCATGCTAGGTAAAGCTCCGCCTTATCTCAGTTCACTGATCACGATGGCAACACCCATCCGTAGCACGCGCTCCAGCAGGTGTATCTCACTGATCATCCCTAAAGCCAACACCTCATTTGGCCGCCTTTCGTTCCAGTACTCTGCTGCCTGTGACTGGAACGAATTGCAAAATCCCTGAAGTTGAGACTTTTATCTCCCTCACCAACTTCAAACATCTGCTATCTGAGCAGCTAACCGATCGCTGCAGCTGTACATAGTCTATTGGTAAATAGCAAACCCATTTTCACCTACCTCATCCCCATACTGTTTTTATTTATTTACTTTTCTGCTCTTTTGCACACCAGTATCTCTACCTGTACATGACCATCTGATCATTTATCACTCCAGTGTTAATCTGCAAAATTGTAATTATTCGCCTACCTCCTCATGCCTTTTGCACACAATGTATATAGACTCCCCTTTTTTTCTACTGTGTTATTGACTTGTTAATTGTTTACTCCATGTGTAACTCTGTGTTGTATGTTCACACTACTATGCTTTATCTTGGCCAGGTCGCAGTTGCAAATGAGAACTTGTTCTCAACTAGCCTAACTGGTTAAATAAAGGTGAAAAAAAACAAAAACAAAAAAACAAAACTAGGACACCACAGAGGACAGACCAACTAGGACACCACAGAGGATAAACCCACTTGGACACCACAGACGATAAACCTACTGGGACACCACAGAGGATAAACCCACTAGGACACCACAGAGGACAAACCCACAAGGATAAACCCACTAGGACACCACAGAGGATAGACCCACTAGGACACCACAGAGGATAGACCCACTGGGACACCACAGAGGATAAAACGACTAGGACACCACAGGGGATAAACCCACTAGGACACCACAGAGGATAAACCCACTAGGATAAACCCACTAGGACACCACAGAGGATAGACCCACTAGGACACCACAGAGCATAAACGCACTAGGACACCACAAAGGATAAATCCACTTGGACACCACAGAGGATAAACCCACTAGGACACCACAGAGGTTAAACCCACTCGGATAAACCCACTAGGATAAACCTACTAGGACACCACAGAGGATAAACCCACTAGGATAAACCCACTAGGACACCACAGAGGATGAACCCACTAGGATAAACCCACTAGGACACCACAGAGGATAGACCCACGAGGACAACACAGAGGATAAACCCACTGGGACACCACAGAGGATAAACCGACTAGGACACCACAGGGGATAAACCCACTATGACACGACAGAGGATAAACCCACTGGGACACCACAGAGGATAAACCCACTGGGACACCACAGAGGATACACCCACTGGGACACCACAGAGGATAAACCCACTGGGAAACCACAGAGGATAAACCCACTGGGACAACACAGAGGATAAACCCACTGGGACACCACAGAGGATAAACCCACTGGGACACCACAGAGGATTCACCCACTGGGACACCACAGAGGATAAACCCACTGGGACACCACAGAGGATACACCCACTGGGACACCACAGAGGATAAACCCACTGGGACACCACAGAGGATACACCCACTGGGACACCACAGAGGATAAACCCACTAGGACACCACAGAGGATAAACCCACTGGGACACCACAGAGGATAAACCCACTGGGACACCACAGAGGATACACCCACTGGGACACCACAGAGGATAAACCCACTGGGACACCACAGAGGATAAACCCACTAGGACACCACAGAGGATAAACCCACTAGGACACCACAGAGGATAAACCCACTGGGACACCACAGAGGATAAACCCACTAGGACACCACAGAGGATAAACCCACTAGGACACCACAGAGGATAAACCCACTGGGACACCACAGAGGATACACCCACTGGGACACCACAGCTTGTTTTGCTTGTTTTGGTACTGCCCATATGTAGCTTGTTTTGGTACTGTCCATATATAGCTTGTTTTGGTACTGTCCTTATGTAGCTTGTTTTGGTACTGTCCATATATAGCTTGTTTTGGTACTGTCCATATGTAGCTTGTTTTGGTACTGTCCATATTTAACTTGTTTTGGTACTGTCCATATGTAGCTTGTTTTGGTACTGTCCATATGTAGCTTGTTTTGGTACTGTCCATATGTAGCTTGTTTTGGTACTGTCCATATTTAACTTGTTTTGGTACTGTCCATATGTAGCTTGTTTTGGTACTGTCCATATGTAGCTTGTTTTGGTACTGTCCATATGTAGCTTGTTTTGGTACTGTCCTTATGTAGCTTGTTTTGGTACTGTCCATATGTAGCTTGTTTTGGTATTGTCCATATGTAGCTTGTTTTGGTACTGTCCATATGTAGCTTGTTTTGGTACTGTCCTTATGTAGCTTGTTTTGGTACTGTCCTTATGTAGCTTGTTTTGGTACTGTCCATATGTAGCTTGTTTTGGTACTGTCCATATGTAGCTTGTTTTGGTACTGTCCATATTTAACTTGTTTTGGTACTGTCCATATGTAGCTTGTTTTGGTACTGTCCATATGTAGCTTTTTTTGGTACTGTCCATATGTAGCTTGTTTTGGTACTGTCCATATGTAGTTTGTTTTGGTGTTGTCCATATGTAGCTTGATTTGGTACAGTCCATATGTAGCTTGTTTTGGTACTGTCCATATGTAACTTGTTTTGGTACTGTCCATATGTAGCTTGTTTTGGTACTGTCCATATGTAGCTTGTTTTGGTACTGTCCATATGTAGTTTGTTTTGGTACTGTCCTTATGTAGCTTGTTTTGGTACTGTCCATATGTAGCTTGTTTTGGTACTGTCCTTATGTAGCTTGTTTTTGTTCGCAGGTTCAGGAATGGCTGAAGAAGTGCAACATTTACTTCGAGCTAACTCTGCAGATAGCACTACTGGGTGACCTTAACCTGGAGCTAACTCTGCAGATGGCACTACTGGGTGACCTTAACCTGGAGCTAACTCTGCAGATGGCACTACTGGGTGACCTTAACCTGGAGCTAACTCTGCAGATGGCACTACTGGGTGACCTTAACCTGTAGCTAACTCTGCAGATGGCACTACTGGGTGACCTTAACCTGTAGCTAACTCTGCAGATGGCACTACTGGGTGACATTAACCTGGAGCTAACTCTGCAGATGGCACTACTGGGTGATCAGAAAAGTCATAGTCAAATGATCAACAATATAATCATACATTTAGCACAAAAAAATGTCTCTTAAATTTAGAATCTGTAGAAAGTATGCACAGATTAAAAAATAAATCTATATAAATGGCAAATATAAATCCAAAATGGATGGTGTTCAGAGATAGATGGGAGGGGTTGAGTGAAGCTGAAGGGTGGGACTAAAAACAACAAGATAACTAATTTAAAAATATACTGTGTTCGTAAAACGTATATAGGTTTTGAAGTTTTTGTGAAACAGGCACAGTTAAAAAAATATATGTCAAAATAATATAGATTGTGTCCATAAAATGTATGAAGTATAAACTGGAAGTAGAAGCCTACGTGTTGTTGCCCATTAGTTTACTCCAATCAGGGGAGGGGTGGTAGGATTGGTGGAAAACAATAAGGGAAAATGTATTTTAAAGAGATATGTACAAAAAGAAATATGGGGGATTTGAATTAATGCAGACAATTACATTGATGGAAGCTACAATCTATCTGAAATATTTAAGCTGATCTATCTCCAAGAAAAAAAAGAAGAAAGAAACAACTTGCAAACGTGCTCTATACGGTAACAGTGATCTCTATCGTCCCAGGTGGAGTCAGTGGAGGACCTGTACCAGGCTGAGGACTAGCCAGCCATGCCCAACCAGGTGGAGTCAGTGGAGGACCTGTACCAGGCTGAGGACTAGCCAGCCATGCCCAACCAGGTGGAGTGAGTGGAGGACCTGTACCAGGCTGAGGACTAGCCAGCCGTGCCCAACCAGGTGGAGTCAGTGGAGGACCTGTACCAGGCTGAGGACTAGCCAGCCATGTCCAACCAGGTGGAGTCAGTGGAGGACCTGTACCAGGCTGAGGACTAGCCAGCCGTGCCCAACCAGGTGGAGTGAGTGGAGGACCTGTACCAGGCTGAGGACTAGCCAGCCGTGCCCAACCAGGTGGAGTCAGTGGAGGACCTGTAACAGGCTGAGGACTAGCCAGCCGTGCCCAACCAGGTGGAGTCAGTGGAGGACCTGTACCTGGCTGAGGACTAGCCAGCCATGTCCAACCAGGTGGAGTCAGTGGAGGACCTGTACCTGGCTGAGGACTAGCCAGCCATGCCCAACCAGGTGGAGTCAGTGGAGGACCTGTACCTGGCTGAGGACTAGCCAGCCGTGCCCAACCAGGTGGAGTCAGTGGAGGACCTGTACCTGGCTGAGGACTAGCCAGCCGTGCCCAACCAGGTGGAGTCAGTGGAGGACCTGTACCTGGCTGAGGACTAGCCAGCCGTGCCCAACCAGGTGGAGTCAGTGGAGGACCTGTACTAGGCTGAAGACTAGCCAGCCATGCCCAACCAGGTGGAGTCAGTGGAGGACATGTACCAGGCTGAAGACTAGCCAGCCGTGCCCAACCAGGTGGAGTCAGTGGAGGACCTGTACCAGGCTGAGGACTAGCCAGCCGTGCCCAACCAGGTGGAGTCAGTGGAGGACCTGTACCAGGCTGAGGACTAGCCAGCCATGTCCAACCAGGTGGAGTCAGTGGAGGACCTGTACCTGGCTGAGGACTAGCCAGCCATGTCCAACCAGGTGGAGTCAGTGGAGGACCTGTACCTGGCTGAGGACTAGCCAGCCGTGCCCAACGAGGTGGAGTGAGTGGAGGACCTGTACCAGGCTGAGGACTAGCCAGCCGTGTCCAACCAGGTGGAGTCAGTGGAGGACCTGTATCAGGCTGAAGACTAGCCAGCCGTGCCCAACCAGGTGGAGTCTGGAGGACCTGTACCTGGCTGAGGACTAGCCAGCCATGCCCAACCAGGTGGAGTCAGTGGAGGAACTGTACCAGGCTGAGGACTAGCCAGCCATGCCCAACCAGGTGGAGTCAGTGGAGGACCTGTACCTGGCTGAGGACTAGCCAGCCGTGCCCAACCAGGTGGAGTCAGTGGAGGACCTGTACCTGGCTGAGGACTAGCCAGCCGTGCCCAACCAGGTGGAGTCTGGAGGACCTGTACCTGGCTGAGGACTAGCCAGCCGTGCCCAACCAGGTGGAGTCAGTGGAGGACCTGTACCAGGCTGAGGACTAGCCAGCCGTGCCCAACCAGGTGGAGTCAGTGGAGGACCTGTACCTGGCTGAAGACTAGCCAGCCATGCCCAACCAGGTGGAGTCAGTGGAGGAACTGTACCAGGCTGAGGACTAGCCAGCCATGCCCAACCAGGTGGAGTCAGTGGAGGACCTGTACCTGGCTGAGGACTAGCCAGCCGTGCCCAACCAGGTGGAGTCAGTGGAGGACCTGTACCTGGCTGAGGACTAGCCAGCCGTGCCCAACCAGGTGGAGTCTGGAGGACCTGTACCTGGCTGAGGACTAGCCAGCCGTGCCCAACCAGGTGGAGTCAGTGGAGGACCTGTACCAGGCTGAGGACTAGCCAGCCGTGCCCAACCAGGTGGAGTCTGGAGGACCTGTACCTGGCTGAGGACTAGCCAGCCGTGCCCAACCAGGTGGAGTCAGTGGAGGACCTGTACCAGGCTGAGGACTAGCCAGCCGTGCCCAACCAGGTGGAGTCAGTGGAGGACCTGTACCTGTTTGAGGACTAGCCAGCCATGCCCAACCAGGTGGAGTCAGTGGAGGACCTGTACCTGGCTGAGGACTAGCCAGCCATGCCCAACCAGGTGGAGTCAGTGGAGGACCTGTACCTGGCTGAGGACTAGCCAGCCGTGCCCAACCAGGTGGAGTTTGTGGAGGACCTGTACCAGGCTGAGGACTAGCCAGCCATGCCCAACCAGGTGGAGTCAGTGGAGGACCTGTACCTGGCTGAAGACTAGCTAGCCGTGCCCAACCAGGTGGAGTCAGTGGAGGACCTGTACCTGGCTGAGGACTAGCCAGCCATGCCCAACCAGGTGGAGTCAGTGGAGGACCTGTACCAGGCTGAGGACTAGCCAGCCGTGCCCAACCAGGTGGAGTCTGGAGGACCTGTACCTAGCTGAGGACTAGCCAGCCATGCCCAACCAGGTGGAGTCTGGAGGACCTGTACCTGGCTGAAGACTAGCTAGCCGTGCCCAACCAGGTGGAGTCTGGAGGACCTGTACCTAGCTGAGGACTAGCCAGCCGTGCCCAACCAGGTGGAGTCAGTGGAGGACCTGTACCTGGCTGAAGACTAGCTAGCCATGCCCAACCAGGTGGAGTCTGGAGGACCTGTACCTAGCTGAGGACTAGCCAGCCATGCCCAACCAGGTGGAGTCTGGAGGACCTGTACCTAGCTGAGGACTAGCCAGCCATGCCCAACCAGGTGGAGTCTGGAGGACCTGTACCTGGCTGAAGACTAGCTAGCCGTGCCCAACCAGGTGGAGTCAGTGGAGGACCTGTACCTGGCTGAAGACTAGCTAGCCGTGCCCAACCAGGTGGAGTCAGTGGAGGACATGTACCAGGCTGAGGACTAGCCAGCCGTGCCCAACTAGGTGGAGTCAGTGGAGGACCTGTACCAGGCTGAATACTAGCTAGCCGTGCCCAACCAGGTGGAGTCAGTGGAGTACCTGTACCAGGCTGAGGACTAGCCAGCCGTGCCCAACCAGGTGGAGTCAGTGGAGGACCTGTACCTGGCTGAGGACTAGCCAGCCGTGCCCAACCAGGTGGAGTCTGGAGGACCTGTACCTGGCTGAGGACTAGCCAGCCATGCCCAACCAGGTGGAGTCAGTGGAGGACCTGTACCAGGCTGAGGACTAGCCAGCCGTGTCCAACCAGGTGGAGTCAGTGGAGGACCTGTACCAGGCTGAGGACTAGCCAGCCATGCCCAACCAGATGGAGTCAGTGGAGGACCTGTACCAGGCTGAGGACTAGCCAGCCATGCCCAACCAGATGGAGTCAGTGGAGGACCTGTACCTGGCTGAAGACTAGCCAGCCATGTCCAACCAGGTGGAGTCAGTGGAGGACCTGTACCTGGCTGAAGACTAGCCAGCCATGCCCAACCAGGTGGAGTCAGTGGAGGACCTGTACCTGGCTGAAGACTAGCCAGCCATGCCCAACCAGGTGGAGTCTGGAGGACCTGTACCAGGCTGAGGACTAGCCAGCCGTGCCCAACTAGGTGGAGTCAGTGGAGTACCTGTATCCAGCTGAAGACTAGCCAGCCGTGCCCAACCAGGTGGAGTCAGTGGAGGACATGTACCAGGCTGAGGACTAGCCAGCCGTGCCCAACTAGGTGGAGTCAGTGGAGGACCTGTACCAGGCTGAGGACTAGCCAGCCGTGCCCAACTAGGTGGAGTCAGTGGAGGACCTGTACCAGGCTGAGGACTAGCCAGCCGTGCCCAACCAGGTGGAGTTAGTGGAGGACCTGTACCTGGCTGAAGACTTGCCAGCCGTGCCCAACCAGGTGGAGTCAGTGGAGGACCTGTACCAGGCTGAGGACTAGCCAGCCGTGCCCAACCAGGTGGAGTCTGGAGGACCTGTACCTGGCTGAGGACTAGCCAGCCGTGCCCAACCAGGTGGAGTCAGTGGAGGACCTGTACCTAGCTGAAGACTAGCCAGCCGTGCCCAACCAGGTGGAGTCAGTGGAGGACCTGTACCTGGCTGTGGACTAGCCAGCCGTGCCCAACCAGGTGGAGTCTGGAGGACCTGTACCTGGCTGAAGACTAGCCAGCCGTGCCCGACCAGGTGGAGTCTGGAGGACCTGTACCTGGCTGAAGACTAGCCAGCCGTGCCCAACCAGGTGTAGTCTGGAGGACCTGTACCTGGCTGAAGACTAGCCAGCCGTGCCCAACCAGGTGGAGTCAGTGGAGGACCTGTACCTGGCTGAGGACTAGCCAGCCGTGCCCAACCAGGTGGAGTCAGTGGAGGACCTGTACCTGGCTGAGGACTAGCCAGCCGTGCCCAACCAGGTGGAGTCAGTGGAGGACCTGTACCTGGCTGAAGACTAGCCAGCCGTGCCCAACCAGGTGGAGTCAGTGGAGGACCTGTACCTGGCTGAGGACTAGCCAGCCGTGCCCAACCAGGTGGAGTCTGGAGGACCTGTACCTGGCTGAGGACTAGCCAGCCGTGCCCAACCAGGTGGAGTCAGTGGAGGACCTGTACCTGGCTGAGGACTAGCCAGCCGTGCCCAACCAGGTGGAGTCTGTGGAGGACCTGTACCTGGCTGAGGACTAGCCAGCCGTACCCAACAGGTGGAGTCTGGAGGACCTGTACCTAGCTGAGGACTAGCCAGCCATGCCCAACCAGGTGGAGTCTGGAGGACCTGTACCAGGCTGAAGACTAGGCAGCCGTGCCCAACCAGGTGGAGTCAGCTGAAGACTACAACCCCTCGGTCCCGAGAGCTCACAGAGGATCTAGTAGGTAAGGAACCGTATCTGGTTCAGTGGAATTACATGTCTGCTTGAACCTTGAGCAGCTACCCTTCGTGTCAGTACCAGACATTGTTAAAACAAGGGCACATGGGGCATGCAGGCTTCCTGGCTGGCATGGTGCTGTCGTTGGAGCAGCAGGAGCAGCTGTACATAGTCCATCTGTAAATAGCCCATCCAATCTGTCTACCTCATCCCCATACTGTTTTTGTTTTATTTACTTTTCTGCTCTTTTGCACACCAGTATCTCTACTTGCACATCATCATCTGCTCCTCTATCACTCCAGTGTCAATCTGCTAAATTGTAACTATTTGCTCCTATGGTCTATTTATTGCCTACCTCGTCATGCCTTTTGCACACACTGTATATAGACTTTATTTTTTCTACTGTGTCATTGATTTGTTTATTGGCTTGTTTATTGTTTACTCCATGTGTAACTCTGTGTTGTTGTTTGTGTCGCACTGCTTTGCTTTATCTTGGCCAGGTCACAGTTGCAAATTAGAACTTATTTTCAACTAGCCTACCTGGTTAAAGGTGAAATAAAACATATAGAAAATGAGGCTATATGGCAGGCAACAGTTGGACAGCGCACCAACCCCAACTGGAATGCCATGAAGAGAGAGAGGTTGACGGACAGCAATGATGGAGCAGTGGTTTGGACCAAGCCTGTTACAGGAGTTAGGACCAAGCCTGTTACAGTGGTTAGGACCAAGCCTGTTACAGTGGTTAGGACCAAGCCTGTTACAGTGGTTAGGACCAAGCCTGTTACAGTGGTTAGGACCAAGCCTGTTACAGTGGTTAGGACCAAGCCTGTTACAGGAGTTAGGACCAAGCCTGTTACAGTGGTTAGGACCAAGCCTGTTACAGTGGTTAGGACCAAGCCTGTTACAGGAGTTAGGACCAAGCCTGTTACAGGAGTTAGGACCAAGCCTGTTACAGTAGTTAGGACCAAGCCTGTTACAGTGGTTAGGACCAAGCCTGTTACAGTAGTTAGGACCAAGCCTGTTACAGTAGTTAGGACCAAGCCTGTTACAGTAGTTAGGACCAAGCCTGTTACAGTAGTTAGGACCAAGCCTGCTACAGTAGTTAGGAACAAGCCTGTTACAGTGGTTTAGGACCAAGCCTGTTACAGTAGTTAGGACCAAGCCTGTTACAGTGGTTAGGACCAAGCCTGTTACAGTGGTTAGGACCAAGCCTGTTACAGTAGTTAGGACCAAGCCTGTTACAGTGGTTAGGACCAAGCCTGTTACAGTAGTTAGGACCAAGCCTGTTACAGTAGTTAGGACCAAGCCTGTTACAGTGGTTAGGACCAAGCCTGTTACAGTAGTTAGGACCAAGCCTGTTACAGTAGTTAGGACCAAGCATGTTACAGTGGTTAGGACCAAGCCTGTTACAGTGGTTAGGACCAAGCCTGTTACAGTAGTTAGGACCAAGCCTGTTACAGTAGTTAGGACCAAGCCTGTTACAGTAGTTAGGACCAAGCCTGTTACAGTAGTTAGGACCAAGCCTGTTACAGTAGTTAGGACCAAGCCTGTTACAGTGGTTAGGACCAAGCCTGTTACAGTAGTTAGGACCAAGCCTGTTACAGTAGTTAGGACCAAGCCAAGCCTGTTACAGTAGTTAGGACCAAGCCTGTTACAGTAGTTAGGACCAAGCCTGTTACAGGAGTTAGGACCAAGCCTGTTACAGTAGTTAGGACCAAGCCTGTTACAGTAGTTAGGACCAAGCCTGTTACAGTAGTTAGGACCAAGCCTGTTACAGTGGTTAGGACCAAGCCTGTTACAGTAGTTAGGACCAAGCTTGTTACAGTAAGCCTGTTACAGTAGTTAGGACCAAGCCTGTTACAGTGGTTAGGACCCAGTCTGTTACAGTGGTTAGGACCAAGCCTGTTACAGTAGTTAGGACCAAGCCTGTTACAGTAGTTAGGACCAAGCCTGTTACAGTGGTTAGGACCAAGCCTGTTACAGGAGTTAGGACCAAGCCTGTTACAGTAGTTAGGACCAAGCCTGTTACAGTAGTTAGGACCAAGCCTGTTACAGTAGTTAGGACCAAGCCTGTTACAGTAGTTAGGACCAAGCCTGTTACAGTAGTTAGGACCAAGCCTGTTACAGTAGTTAGGACCAAGCCTGTTACAGTAGTTAGGACCAAGCCTGTTACAGTAGTTAGGACCAAGCCTGTTACAGTAGTTAGGACCAAGCCTGTTACAGTGGTTAGGACCAAGCCTGTTACAGTAGTTAGGACCAAGCCTGTTACAGTAGTTAGGACCAAGCCTGTTACAGTAGTTAGGACCAAGCCTGTTACAGTGGTTAGGACCAAGCCTGTTACAGTAGTTAGGACCAAGCCTGTTACAGTAGTTAGGACCAAGCCTGTTACAGTGGTTAGGACCAAGCCTGTTACAGTGGTTAGGACCAAGCCTGTTACAGTAGTTAGGACCAAGCCTGTTACAGTAGTTAGGACCAAGCCTTTTACAGTAGTTAGGACCAAGCCTGTTACAGTGGTTAGGACCAAGCCTTAGTTACAGTTAGTGTTACAGTAGTTAGGACCAAGCCTGTTACAGTGGTTAGGACCAAGCCTGTTACAGTGGGACCAAGCCTTAGGACCAAGCCTGTTACAGTAGTTAGGACCAAGCCTGTTACAGTAGTTAGGACCAAGCCTGTTACAGTAGTTAGGACCAAGCCTGTTACAGTAGTTAGGACCAAGCCTGTTACAGTGGTTAGGAAGCCTGTTACAGTGGTTAGGACCAAGCCTGTTACAGTAGTTAGGACCAAGCCTGTTACAGTAGTTAGGACCAAGCCTGTTACAGTAGTTAGGACCAAGCCTGTTACAGTAGTTAGGACCAAGCCTGTTACAGTAGTTAGGACCAAGCCTGTTACAGTGGTTAGGACCAAGCCTGTTACAGTAGTTAGGACCAAGCCTTTACAGGACCAAGCCTGTTACAGTGGTTAGGACCAAGCCTGTTACAGGAGTTAGGACCAAGCCTGTTACAGTAGTTAGGACCAAGCCTGTTACAGTGGTTAGGACCAAGCCTGTTACAGTAGTTAGGACCAAGCCTGTTACAGTAGTTAGGACCAAGCCTGTTACAGTGGTTAGGACCAAGCCTGTTACAGTAGTTAGGACCAAGCCTGTTACAGTAAGCCTGTTACAGTAGTTAGGACCAAGCCTGTTACAGTAGTTAGGACCAAGCCTGTTACAGTGGTTAGGACCAAGCCCAAGCCTGTTACAGTGGTTAGGACCAAGCCTACAGTAGTTAGGACCAAGTAGCCTGTTACAGTAGTTAGGACCAAGCCTGTTACAGTGGTTAGGACCAAGGAGTTAGGACTGTTACAGTGGTTAGGACCAAGCCTGTTACAGTAGTTAGGACCAAGCCTGTTACAGTAGTTAGGACCAAGCCTGTTACAGTGGTTAGGACCAAGCCTGTTACAGTAGTTAGGACCAAGCCTGTTACAGTGGTTAGGACCAAGCCTGTTACAGTGGTTAGGACCAAGCCTGTTACAGTAGTTAGGACCAAGCCTGTTACAGTAGTTAGGACCAAGCCTGTTACAGTAGTTAGGACCAAGCCTGTTACCAAGCCTGTTACAGTAGTTAGGACCAAGCCTGTTACAGTAGTTAGGTTACAGGTTACCAAGCCTGTTAGGACAGTGGTTTAGGACCAAGCCTGTTACAGTAGTTAGGACCAAGCCTGTTACAGTAGTTAGGACCAAGCCTGTTACAGTGTTACAGTGGTTAGGACCAAGCCTGTTACAGGAGTTAGGACCAAGCCTGTTACAGTGGTTAGGACCAAGCCTGTTACAGTGGTTAGGACCAAGCATGTTACAGTTAGGACCAAGCCTGTTACAGGAGTTAGGACCAAGCCTGTTACAGTAGTTAGGACCAAGCCTGTTACAGTGGTTAGGACCAAGCCTGTTACAGTAGTTAGGACCAAGCCTGTTACAGTAGTTAGGACCAAGCCTGTTACAGTAGTTAGGACCAAGCCTGTTACAGTAGTTAGGACCAAGCCTGTTACAGTAGTTAGGACCAAGCCTGTTACAGTGGTTAGGACCAAGCCTGTTACAGTGGTTAGGACCAAGCCTGTTACAGTAGTTAGGACCAAGCCTGTTACAGTGGTTAGGACCAAGCCTGTTACAGTGGTTAGGACCAAGCCTGTTACAGTAGTTAGGACCAAGCCTGTTACAGTAGTTAGGACAGTGTTAGTTAGGACCAAGCCTGTTACAGTAGTTAGGACCAAGCCTGTTACAGTAGTTAGGACCAAGCCTGTTACAGTGGTTAGGACCAAGCCTGTTACAGTGGTTAGGACCAAGCCTGTTACAGTAGTTAGCCTGTTACAGTAGTTAGGACCAAGCCTGTTACAGTGGTTAGGACCAAGCCTGTTACAGTAGTTAGGACCAAGCCTGTTACAGTGGTTAGGACCAAGCCTGTTACAGTAGTTAGGACCAAGCCTGTTACAGTAAGCCTGTTACAGTAGTTAGGACCAAGCCTGTTACAGTAGTTAGGACCAAGCCTGTTACAGTAGTTAGGACCAAGCCTGTTACAGTGGTTAGTTAGGACCAAGCCTGTTACAGTGGTTAGGACCAAGCCTGTTACAGTGGTTAGGACCAAGCCTGTTACAGTAGTTAGGACCAAGCCTGTTACAGTAGTTAGTTACAGACCAAGCCTGTTACAGTGGTTAGGACCAAGCCTGTTACAGTAGTTAGGACCAAGCCTGTTACAGTAGTTAGGACCAAGCCTGTTACAGTAGTTAGGACCAAGCCTGTTACAGTAGTTAGGACCAAGCCTGTTACAGTGGTTAGGACCAAGTTACAGGACCAAGCCTGTTACAGTAGTTAGGACCAAGCCAGTGTTAGGACCAAGCCTGTTACAGTAGTTAGGACCAAGCCTGTTACAGTAGTTAGGACCAAGCCTGTTACAGTGGTTAGGATGGAGCCTGTTACAGGAGTTAGGACCAAGCCTGTTACAGTGGTTAGGACCAAGCCTGTTACAGTAGTTAGGACCAAGCCTGTTACAGTGGTTAGGACCAAGCCTGTTACAGTGGTTAGGACCAAGCCTGTTACAGTAGTTAGGACCAAGCCTGTTACAGTAGTTAGGACCAAGCCTGTTACAGTGGTTAGGACCAAGCCTGTTACAGTGGTTAGGACCAAGCCTGTTACAGTGGTTAGGACCAAGCCTGTTACAGTAGTTAGGACCAAGCCTGTTACAGTAGTTAGGACCAAGCCTGTTACAGTAGTTAGGACCAAGCCTGTTACAGTAGTTAGGACCAAGCCTGTTACAGTGGTTAGTTACAGGAGGACCAAGCCTGTTACAGTAGTTAGGACCAAGCCTGTTACAGTAGTTAGGACCAAGCCTGTTACAGTGGTTAGGACCAAGCCTGTTACAGTTAGGACCAAGCCTGTTACAGTGGTTACCAAGCCTGTTACAGTGGTTAGGACCAAGCTTACAGTGGTTACCAAGCCTGTTACAGTGGTTAGGACCAAGCCTGTTACAGTAGTTAGGACCAAGCCTGTTACAGTAGTTAGGACCAAGCCTGTTACAGTGGTTAGGACCAAGCCTGTTACAGTGGTTAGGACCAAGCCTGTTACAGTTTAGGACCAAGTGTTTAGGACCAAGCCTGTTACAGTAGTTAGGACCAAGCCTGTTACAGTAGTTAGGACCAAGCCTGTTACAGTAGTTAGGACCAAGCCTGTTACAGTAGTTAGGACCAAGCCTGTTACAGTAGTTAGGACCAAGCCTGTTACAGTAGTTAGGACAGTAGTTTAGGACCAAGCCTGTTACAGTAGTTAGGACCAAGCCTGTTACAGTAGTTAGGACCAAGCCTGTTACAGTGGTTAGGACCAAGCCTGTTACAGTAGTTAGGACCAAGCCTGTTACAGTAGTTAGGACCAAGCCTGTTACAGTAGTTAGGACCAAGCCTGTTACAGTAGTTAGGACCAAGCCTGTTACAGTAGTTAGGACCAAGCCTGTTACAGTAGTTAGGACCAAGCCTGTTACAGTAGTTAGGACCAAGCCTGTTACAGTAGTTAGGACCAAGCCTGTTACAGTAGTTAGGACCAAGCCTGTTACAGTAGTTAGGACCAAGCCTGTTACAGTGGTTAGGACCAAGCCTGTTACAGTAGTTAGGACCAAGCCTGTTACAGTAGTTAGGACCAAGCCTGTTACAGTGGTTAGGACCAAGCCTGTTACAGTGGTTAGGACCAAGCCTGTTTCAGTAGTTAGGACCAAGCCTGTTACAGTAGTTAGGACCAAGCCTGTTACAGTAGTTAGGACCAAGCCTGTTACAGTGGTTAGGACCAAGCCTGTTACAGTAGTTAGGACCAAGCCTGTTACAGTAGTTAGGACCAAGCCTGTTACAGTAGTTAGGACCAAGCCTGTTACAGTAGTTAGGACCAAGCCTGTTACAGTATTTAGGACCAAGCCTGTTACAGTAGTTAGGACCCAGCCTGTTACAGTAGTTAGGACCAAGCCTGTTACAGTAGTTAGGACCAAGCCTGTTACAGTAGTTAGGACCAAGCCTGTTACAGTGGTTAGGACCAAGCTTGTTACAGTAGTTAGGACCAAGACTGTTACAGTAGTTAGGACCAAGCCTGTTACAGTGGTTAGGACCAAGCCTGTTACAGTAGTTAGGACCAAGCCTGTTACAGTAGTTAGGACCAAGCCTGTTACAGTAGTTAGGACCAAGCCTGTTACAGTAGTTAGGACCAAGCCTGTTACAGTAGTTAGGACCAAGCCTGTTACAGTAGTTAGGAACAAGCCTGTTACAGTGGTTAGGACCAAGCCTGTTACAGTAGTTAGGACCAAGCCTGTTACAGTGGTTAGGACCAAGCCTGTTACAGTGGTTAGGACCAAGCCTGTTACAGTAGTTAGGACCAAGCCTGTTACAGTGGTTAGGACCAAGCCTGTTACAGTAGTTAGGACCAAGCCTGTTACAGTAGTTAGGACCAAGCCTGTTACAGTGGTCAGTACATTGTTTTCACTGAGGAAATGTACTAGTCTAGTCTGCAGTTAATGATAATGCAGAGTATTTTGTCAAGGTTGATGCATGTCCCATGGTAGTTATTGGGGTCAAATTTTTCTCTACTTTTGTGGATTGGGGAGGATCAGTCATCGTTCCGAATATTGGGGAAGATGCCAGCGCTGAGGATGATGTTAAAGAGTTTAAGTATAGCCAATTGGAATTTGTGGTCTGTATATTTTATCCATTCATTTACGATACCATCATCTCTCTCTCTCTCTCTCTCTCTCTTTCTCTCTCTCTCTCTCTCTCTCTCTCTCTCTCTCTCTCTCTCTCTCTCTCTCTCTCTCTCTCTCTCTCTTTATTAGACAGACAACAGTCCACATCAACCACAGGGCTAGTGTTCCCTGGATACACAAGATCTATTTATTATCTCCCCCCTCTGTGACCCTGCCCTTTATTTTAGCCTGCTGATTCACTCTCCATTCATCTCCTAAAACCGCAAAACGCATCTTGGTTTACAGCCTCGTACTATGTGGGTGAGAGGGAGTGAGAGACTGATAGTGAGAAGATAGTGTGTTGTTGTTTTGGTGTTGGACTAAAAGCAACATTTTTTATGTTAGATTAGACTAGTGCAAAGGCTTTCTGTCTGTCTGTCTGTCTGTCTGTCTGTCTGTCTGTCTGTCTGTCTGTCTGTCTGTCTGTCTGTCTGTCTGTCTGTCTGTCTGTCTGGCCTCGCTTTGTTTTCTATTTCACCAAGATAATACACTGACGGGGGACACCAAGATAATACACTGACGGAGGACACCAAGATAATACACTGACGGAGGACACCAAGATAATACACTGACAGAGGACACCAAGATAATACACTGACGGAGGACACCAAGATAATACACTGACAGAGGACACCAGGATAATACACTGACGGAGGACACCAAGATAATACACTGACGGAGGACACTAAATGGGCAGCAACAGATACTAATTGGGTAACAAAGAACATCCCAAGAGGAAGAGACGTTAACTTTGTGATGTTTACTGCTCTCTACCTTTCAGCACCACTGTCTACTGTTACCATTACCATTCCTTAACCATCGTCAAGACTGACATCAGATCTGTGTATAAGCTGACAGGTTCTCTCAGTCTGACTGTGTAATCAAATCAAATCAAAATTATTTATAAAGCCCTTCTTACATCAGCTGATATCACAAAGTGCTGTACAGAAACCCAGCCTAAAACCCCAAACAGCAAGCAATGCAGGTGTAGAAGCACAGTGGCTAGGAAAAACTCCCTAGAAAGACCAGAACCTAGGAAGAAACCTAGAGAGGAACCAGGCTATGAGGGGTGGCCAGTCCTCTTCTGGCTGTGCCGGGTGGAGATTATAACAGAACATGACCAAGATCTTCAAATGTTCATAAACCAGCAGGGTCAAATAATAATAAACTGAAGCAGGTAGTCCTGAGGCATGGTCCTAGGGCTCAGATCCTCTGAGAGAGAGAGAGAGAGAGAGAGGAAGAAAGAACGATGGAAAGAGAGAGAGAGAATTAGAGAGAGCATCCTTAAATTCACACAGGACACCGGATAAGACAGGAGAAGTACTCCAGATATAACAGACTGTCCCTAGCCCCCCGACACATAAACTACTGCAGCATAAATACTGGAGGCTGAGACAGGAGGGGTCGGGAGACAATCACTAAATTAACTACAGACTAGATAGACTACAGACTAGATAGACTACCGACTAAATTAACTACAGACTAGATAGACTACAGACTAGATAGACTACAGACTAGACATACTACAGACTAGATATACTACAGACTAAATAGACTACAATCTAGATAGACTACAGACTAGATAGACTACAGACTAGATAGACTACCGACTAAATTAACTACAGACTAGATAGACTACAGACTAGATAGACTACAGGCTAGACAGACTACAGGCTAGATAGACTACAGACTAGATACACTACAGACTAGATAGACTACAGACTAGATAGACTACCGACTAAATTAACTACAGACTAGATAGACTACAGACTAGATAGACTACAGGCTAGACAGACTACAGGCTAGATAGACTACAGACTAGATACACTACAGACTAGATAGACTACAGACTAGATAGACTACAGACTAGACATACTACAGACTAGATAGACTACACACTAGATAGACTACAGACTAGACAGACTACAGACTAGATAGACTACAGACTAGACAGACTACAGACTAGATAGACTACAGACTAGATAGACTACAGACTAGATAGACTTACAGACAAGATAGACTACAGACTAGATAGACTACAGGCTAGACAGACTACAGACTAGACAGACTACAGACTAGATACACTACAGAGTAGACAGACTACAGACTACAGACTACACCATGGGCACCAGGGGGTTGTTTATGGCATCTCTACACTAGCCAGACTGATACCAGGGGGTTGTTTATGGCATCGCTACACTAGCCAGACTGATACCAGGGGGTTGGTAATGGCATCTCTACACTAGCCAGACTGATACCAGGGGGTTGTTTATGGCATCTCTACACTAGCCAGACTGATACCAGGGGGTTGTTTATGGCATCTCTACACTAGCCAGACTGATACCAGGGGTTGTTTATGGCATCTCTACACTAGCCAGACTGATACCAGGGGGTTGTTTATGGCATCTCTACACTAGCCAGACTGATACCAGGGTGTTGTTTATGGCATCTCTACACTAGCCAGACTGATACCAGGGGGTTGTTTATGGCATCTCTACACTAGCCAGACTGATACCAGGGGGTTGTTTATGGCATCTCTACACTAGCCAGACTGATACCAGGGGGTTGTTTATGGCATCTCTACACTAGCCAGACTGATACCAGGGGGTTGTTTATGGCATCTCTACACTAGCCAGACTGATACCAGGGGGTTGTTTATGGCATCTCTACACTAGCCAGACTGATACCAGGGGGTTGTTTATGGCATCTCTACACTAGCCAGACTGATACCAGGGGGTTGTTTATGGCATCTCTACACTAGCCAGACTGATACCAGGGGTTGTTTATGGCATCTCTACACTAGCCAGACTGATACCAGGGGGTTGTTTATGGCATCTCTACACTAGCCAGACTGATACCAGGGGGTTGTTTATGGCATCTCTACACTAGCCAGACTGATACCAGGGGGTTGTTTATGGCATCTCTACACTAGCCAGACTGATACCAGGGGGTTGTTTATGGCATCTCTACACTAGCCAGACTGATACCAGGGGGTTGTTTATGGCATCTCTACACTAGCCAGACTGATACCAGGGGTTGTTTATGGCATCTCTACACTAGCCAGACTGATACCAGGGGTTGTTTATGGCATCGCTACACTAGCCAGACTGATACCAGGCACAGTGGGGCTTGCGGTGGGCAGTATAGTGAGCACTGTGATGCAACAGACATGTCTGTCGTTTAAACCTCCAGGGAATCTGGGTGGAAATGTCAGAGCAAGGCGAGGGAGCAAATGGCACAGGGATGAACTTCAGCTTTTCAGGATAGTGGTGAGATAGGGGCTAGAGTTAGACCTCGGGAAATGGGTGAGGAGGGAGGGGTGTTGCTTGATATCTATATCCTAGCAACTGAGGGAGAGTGATACCCCTGTTCAACTGCTACAGGGGATTGGTCAGTGCGCTGGCTCAAACCCCGCCTCTCACTGGTGAGCTGAAGAAAAAAATACCAAAAATCTAAACATCCTCCAGACGTTCTTCACTGCTGTGCACTTGACCCTTCAGGACTTTAAAACCCAGTCCTGTATTAATTTATTCTATTTATTTATCTGATTTTATTCACCTCGTCCATGTATGATCACTAATACATGTGTTTATGTGATCTACTGACAGCTTTGAAGAGTTGACCACGAGAAGATAGAAAAAGTCAGAATGAATTGTCCTTACTCCACAGCTGTGGAGTATTGCCCCGAGCTCCCCTTTCATCGGTAAGTAGCTAGCTAACAACTGGTGTGCTGTGAGTGGTGTGTTATAATAGCATTTAGCCACGTTACTGTCAATAAACCCAGACCACTTGAACTTTACACAATGAACATGCTTATTCCCCAAGGCCCTGTAATAGACTTGCGTCCTGTCCGGGGAACGTGCCTCTTTATCATGCTGTAGAAACAGGAGATCCTGCTGCCTTTATGGTTGGGTCTGCTTCGGACAAGGCTGCTTCATTCACCATCAGCCATTTCAAAATGAAAAAACAACCCAGCAAACCGGGAACATTCCCAGAACATTAGCTAAGATTTCCATTAAGTTCTGTTTAGTGTTTTATCTAACATTAGGAAGATAACATCTCAAAAACATTCAAAGAATATGTATATATATTATATTTATATTTATTTTCTTTCAGAATTTTTTTTTAATTAAATATCCTTGGAATGTTCTCCTAACGTTCACTGCAATGACGTGCACAACATCTGCAACAACCACCACAGAACGTTCCCCAAACGTTCTCATTAGGTTCCCACAGAATATAACAACACAATGTTTTTAGAATATATTGCCGTAACAAAATGTAAAAACAACAGAAACGGTTCTGAGAAAACATTACGGGAACGTTCTGCTAACGTTGATGGACATGTTGTTGTGTTGTTAAAACCACCCATAACAGCAAACAGGGAATAGTCCTACAACGCTCTCATAAAGTTATAACGTTGATGTTAATGACAACGTTCCCTTAAACATTCTTCAGCAATCATTTCTGGATTAAATTAAATTGGTTATGAGAAAACATTAGTGGAACGTTGCGCTAACATTAATGGAGATATCACCCGAGACACCTACACAGGTGTAGGATATTAATTTGACCAGTTTCTTACAGCAGGAACAGAATCCTGCAGCAACAGGAAACGTGAGTTACTATGTGGATTAAAATGAATGGACATTTATGTGTGGGTTGATAAATATTTGATAGAGAATGGAAATGACAAACATCTTTAAAACCTTTGAATGCAGTACAAGTTTTCATTTCATGCAGTGCAGGAAAATGTATCTTGCAATAGGATGGTCAATGAACAACCAATGGTGTGTATTGATAACAACAAAGAACCCAGCAAACCTGGAACATTCCCAGAACATTAGCTAACATTCCCATTAAGTTCGAGTGAGGGCTTGAACTAATATTAGTATGATAACGTCCCACAAACATTCAGAGAATGTTTTTGATCACCAAATATTATTTTCTAAGAATAGTTTTTGAAATGAAATATCCTTGGAATGTTCTCCTAACATTCACTAAAATCTTGTTCACAACATCTGTAAAAACTTTAAGGTTCTCATTAGGTTGCCAGGGAGTGTATGGTTGCCAGGGAGTGTATGGTTGCCAGGGAGTGTATGGTTGCCAGGAAGTGTATGGTTGCCAGGAAGTGTATGGTTGCCAGGGAGTGTATGGTTGCCAGGAAGTGTATGGTTGCCAGGGAGTGTATGGTTGCCAGGGAGTGTATTAACACAAGGTTCCAGTAATGTTCCTAGAACATTAGGGTATTGTCCAAACATAGCTATAGCTTTTTTTTATTTATTTTTAAGAAAGGTACTCAAGGTGATTTGCGATCTGCAAGCGCTGTGGGCTACTGAGTCTGCTGTGCCACCAAGATCCTACAGTTTCTAGTGGATTTTCCCTTTGTACTGAAATCCTGAATTAAATTATAGTCCAAACTATGGCTATATGTTTTCTGTACACTATGCACATATATATAGACTTCACTGCAATCTGCCAGCCAATCATTTAACATGATGTCTGAGATCAAGTCTGTAGGGAAAATAAAAGTCCAAACATCACAACTTACCAGGATATAAAGAAGATTGGTAGAGTAAGACATAGTAGAGGATAGTTATTTTTCTAGATGTCGTTATCCTCTCTTTACAAAGACAAAGATCCCAACCTGACAGTCAGATGAAAGGAATAAACAGATGTATTTTTGTGTTAGTCATATTCCAGGGATACCACCACAAAGCTCCCCGGTTTCGATCCCCCGCTTGTGACTTTCAACAAAATATGGTCAAACTATGTTTGGAAAATACATGTCTAATAAATTGTCATATAATTCCAAATAATTTGCCAAAAAGTTTCTTCCACATGGATCGTTGTATAACTAACTTCCTCAACAGTAACACTCACACATGAAGAAAACACCTCTGTGCACTGTTCTTAACTTCATTTGAACATAGGAATAACATTCTAAGGACAGTGAGGGAATGTCGTGACTTCATTTGAACATAGGAATAACATTCTAAGGACAGTGAGGGAATGTCGTGACTTCATTTGAACATAGGAGTAACATTCTAAGGACAGTGAGGGAATGTCGTGACTTCATTTGAACATAGGAATAACATTCTAAGGACAGTGAGGGAATGTCGTGACTTCATTTGAACATAGGAATAACATTCTAAGGACAGTGAGGGAATGTCGTAACTTCATTTGAACATAGGAATAACATTCTAAGGACAGTGAGGGAATGTCAGTAACTTCATTTGAACATAGGAATAACATTCTAAGGACAGCGAGGAATGTCGTGACTTCATTTGAACATAGGAATAACATTCTAAGGACAGCGAGGAATGTCGTGACTTCATTTGAACATAGGAATAACATTCTAAGGACAGCGAGGGAATGTCGTGACTTCATTTGAACATAGGAATAACATTCTAAGGACAGTGAGGGAATGTCGTGACTTCATTTGAACATAGGAATAACATTCTAAGGACAGTGAGGGAATGTCATAACTTCATTTGAACATAGGAATAACATTCTAAGGACAGTGAGGGAATGTCGTGACTTCATTTGAACATAGGAATAACATTCTAAGGACAGTGAGGGAATGTTTGCTGCACCCTAATACAAATATTATCTGAATGTCAATACAACTGGAGAGTTTTAGTGTTCTGGGAACTTATCTCTTGTCATATCCACACAATGTCCCCACAATCTAAATAAATGTTTTAAGAACTTTTAAAGAACATACAAAAAATGTGTTCTGGGAATTTTCTTGTAACAACAATGTTTTTTCACACAAAAATAAGTATTGTATAATCAGCTGCACATATTCTGAGACACCTGACATTCTGACATTCTGAGAACCTGACATTCTGACATTCTGAGAACCTGATATTCTGAGAACCTGACATTCTGACATTCTGAGAACCTGATATTCTGAGAACCTGACATTCTCACATTCTGAGAACCTTAACAGAACAGACTAAATGTGTTCTGGGAACATTCTTGTCAGACAAATGTTTTATACAAACATTTTATAATCATCAGCACAACTGGAGAGTTTTTTTGTGTTATGAGAACATTTGCCGCAACCTAAAAAATGTTACGGGAATTTTCACAGAAGTCATTTTGTTTTGCTGGGAAGGCTCTCTGGTATCAGAGTTGAATGACCGGCTCAATGTAAGCATGAAACACAGGCTACTGTCCATATAGTAGTATTATGTTATGGCAATATGGTAACTCTCTATCTTGGCATTGTGGTCCTTTGCGCATTTTCACTGTAGCCAACCTTCTGCCATTTGAAACATTTCTAGATAATGGAGAACGAAAGCAGATTGCTTCTGGTTTAGGGTGACGTAATGGGTCTCAGCCTCTCTGTAGCTGGGTCAGTCAGAGATGGTTGGTCGACCAGGAAGAGAAGGTGTGTAGGTGATTTCATGGGTCTCAGCCTCTCTCTAGCTGGGTCAGTCAGAGATGGTTGGTCGACCAGGAAGAGAAGGTCTGTAGATGATTTCATGGGTCTCAGCCTCTCTCTGTAGCTGCGTCAGTCAGAGATGGTTGGTCGACCAGGAAGAGAAGGTCTGTAGATGATTTCATGGGTCTCAGCCCCTCTCTGTAGCTGGGTCAGTCAGAGATGGTTGGTCGACCAGGAAGAGAAGGTCTGTAGATGATTTCATGGGTCTCAGCCTCTCTGTAGCTGGGTCAGTCAGAGATGGTTGGTCGACCAGGAAGAGAAGGTCTGTCGATGATTTCATGGGTCTCAGCCTCTCTGTAGCTGGGTAACCAATTTGTAAGTCGCTCTGGATAAGAGCGTCTGCTAAATGACTTAAATGTAATGTAAATGTAAGACAGAGATGGTTGGTCGACCAGGAAGAGAAGGTCTGTAGGTGATGTAATGGGTCTCAGCCTCTCTGTAGCTGGGTCAGTCAGAGATGGTTGGTCGACCAGGAAGAGAAGGTCTGTAGGTGATGTAATGGGTCTCAGCCTCTCTGTAGCTGGGTCAGACAGAGATGGTTGGTCGACCAGGAAGAGAAGGTCTGTAGGTGATGTAATGGGTCTCAGCCTCTCTGTAGCTGGGTCAGTCAGAGATGGTTGGTCGAACAGGAAGAGAAGGTCTGTAGGTGATGTAATGGGTCTCAGCCTCTCTTTGTAGCTGGGTCAGTCAGAGATGGTTGGTCGACCAGGAAGAGAAGGTCTGTAGGTGATGTAATGGGTCTCAGCCTCTCTGTAGCTGGGTCAGTCAGAGATGGTTGGTCGACCAGGAAGAGAAGGTCTGTAGGTGATGTAATGGGTCTCAGCATCTCTGTAGCTGGGTCAGTCAGAGATGGTTGGTCGACCAGGAAGAGAAGGTCTGTAGGTGATGTAATGGGTCTCAGCCTCTCTCTGTAGCTGGGTCAGTCAGAGATGGTTGGTCGACCAGGAAGAGAAGGTCTGTAGGTGATGTAATGGGTCTCAGCCTCTCTCTGTAGCTGGGTCAGTCAGAGATGGTTGGTCGACCAGGAAGAGAAGGTCTGTAGGTGATGTAATGGGTCTCAGCCTCTCTCTGTAGCTGGGTCAGTCAGAGATGGTTGGTCGACCAGGAAGTGAAGGTCTGTAGGTATGTAATGGGTCTCAGCCTCTCTGTAGCTGGGTCAGTCAGAGATGGTTGGTCGACCAGGAAGAGAAGGTCTGTAGATGATTTAATGGGTCTCAGCCTCTCTCTGGCTGGGTCAGTCGGAGATGGTTGGTCGACCAGGAAGAGAAGGTCTGTAGATGATTTCATGGGTCTCAGCCTCTCTGTAGCTGGGTCAGTCAGAGATGGTTGGTCGACCAGGAAGAGAAGGTCTGTAGATGATTTCATGGGTCTCAGCCTCTCTCTGTAGCTGGGTCAGTCAGAGATGGTTGGTCGACCAGGAAGAGAAGGTCTGTAGATGATTTCATGGGTCTCAGCCTCTCTGTAGCTGGGTCAGTCAGAGATGGTTGGTCGACCAGGAAGAGAAGGTCTGTAGGTGATGTAATGGGTCTCAGCCTCTCTGTAGCTGGGTCAGTCAGAGATGGTTGGTCGACCAGGAAGAGAAGGTCTGTAGGTGATGTAATGGGTCTCAGCCTCTCTGTAGCTGGGTCAGACAGAGATGGTTGGTCGACCATGAAGAGAAGGTCTGTAGGTGATGTAATGGGTCTCAGCCTCTCTCTGTAGCTGGGTCAGTCATAGATGGTTGGTCGACCAGGAATAGAAGGTCTGTAGGTGATGTAATGGGTCTCAGCCTCTCTGTAGCTGGGTCAGTCAGAGATGGTTGGTCGACCAGGAAGAGAAGGTCTGTAGGTGATGTAATGGGTCTCAGCCTCTCTGTAGCTGGGTCAGTCAGAGATCGTTGGTCGACCAGGAAGAGAAGGTCTGTAGGTGATGTAATGGGTCTCAGCCTCTCTTTGTAGCTGGGTCAGACAGAGATGGTTGGTCGACCAGGAAGAGAAGGTCTGTAGGTGATGTAATGGGTCTCAGCCTCTCTCTGTAGCTGGGTCAGTCAGAGATGGTTGGTCGACCAGGAAGAGAAGGTCTGTAGGTGATGTAATGGGTCTCAGCCTCTCTGTAGCTGGGTCAGTCAGAGATGGTTGGTCGACCAGGAAGAGAAGGTCTGTAGGTGATGTAATGGGTCTCAGCCTCTCTGTAGCTGGGTCAGTCAGAGATGGTTGGTCGACCAGGAAGAGAAGGTCTGTAGATGATGTAATGGGTCTCAGCCTCTCTCTGTAGCTGGGTCAGACAGAGATGGTTGGTCGACCAGGAAGAGAAGGTCTGTAGGTATACTTATCCACTGTAGAGAAGTGTCTGGCAGTTATTAATGGAAAGATGGGAACAAAAGTTAAACTGGTTTGATTTCATGGGTGAAACCCCTGTGGGTTGTCAGACCAGACCACGGATAGTGGCTGGGTCAGACATGGTTGGATAGTGGGTCTGTTGCTGGGTCAGACATGGTTGGATAGTGGGTCTGTTGCTGGGTCAGACATGGTTGGATAGTGGGTCTGTTGCTGGGTCAAGCCAGGCGAGGAGGTCTGGAGGTGCATGTATCCACTGTAGAATAATTGTCTGCGCTTTAAACAAGGAGAAACGTAAAGAGGGGAACAAAAGCAGATTGGTTTAATTTCATGGTTCTCTGGGTCAGAGCTGGATGGATTGTCCAACTAGACCAGGGATAGGGAGTCTGTTGCCGGGTCAAACGAGGGCAGGGTGTCTAAAGCTGTGTCAGAGACGATTGGATTGTCCGCCGTAACCAGGGATAGGGAGTCTGTTGCCGGGTCAAACGAGGGCAGGGTGTCTATAGCTTGGTCAGAGACGGTTGGATTGTCCGCCGTAACCAGGGATAGGGAGTCTGTTGCCGGGTCAAACGAGGGCAGGGTGTCTAAAGCTTGGTCAGAGACGGTTGTCCGACTAAGGTGTCTGGAGGTGCAAACAGACATTAAAACAGTTGTGTCTAGATGTTCAGCTGCCAGCCCGGTCTGATATTTATAGGTGTGGCATACTTATAGCAACAATGCCTCCACAGTGCAGGACAGGAGCGCCAGGCAAAGTCTGAAGTGAGAGCAGAGCAGTCTAGCAGTCACATGAAACCTTCTGCTCCTTCACCCTTCTGTACATTTAAATGGCTGTTGAGATGAAGGTGATGATGAGGAAATACGAGCTCTAGATTGATCTGAATTGATAAAGTGGTATGTACGTCTGACCATAGTGGGATATCGATACTGTGGTATGTATGTCTGACCATAGTGGGATATCGATACTGTGGTATGTATGTCTGACCATAGTGGGATATCGATACTGTGGTATGTATGTCTGACCATAGTGGGATATCGATACAGTGGTATGTATGTCTGACCATAGTGGGATATCGATACAGTGGTATGTATGTCTGACCATAGTGGGATATCGATACTGTGGTATGCATGTCTGACCATAGTGGGATATCGATACAGTGGTATGTATGTCTGACCATAGTGGGATATCGATACTGTGGTATGTATGTCTGACCATAGTGGGATATCGATACTGTGGTATGTATGTCTGACCATAGTGGGATATCGATACTGTGGTATGTATGTCTGACCATAGTGGGATATCGATACTGTGGTATGTATGTCTGACCATAGTGGATATCGATACTGTGGTATGTATGTCTGACCATGGTGGGATATCGATACTGTGGTATGTATGTCTGACCATAGTGGGATATCGATACTGTGGTATGTATGTCTGACCATAGTGGGATATCGATACTGTGGTATGTATGTCTGACCATAGTGGGATATCGATACTGTGGTATGTATGTCTGACCATAGTGGGATATCGATACAGTGGTATGTATGTCTGACCATAGTGGGATATCGATACTGTGGTATGTATGTCTGACCATAGTGGGATATCGATACAGTGGTATGTATGTCTGACCATAGTGGGATATCGATACTGTGGTATGTATGTCTGACCATAGTGGGATATCGATACTGTGGTATGTATGTCTGACCATACCACTGGGGTTAAGTTCCACACATAAAAACAATAAAGTATATCTGATGGTTTAGAAGAGTTAGGCTTTTTGTATTTGTGTTTATATTGTTTGGAGTACTTGCTTAACTAATCCACTGATCAAAACCAACGGTCACTCTAAAAGTAGAGATACCTTAATAGAAAATGACTCAAATGAAAGTGAAAGTCAACCTGTAAAATATCACTTGAGTTAAAAGTCTAAAAGTATTTGGTTTTAAATAAACTCAGCAAAAAAAATAAACGTCCTCTCACTGTCAACTGTGTTTATTTTCAGCAAACTAAACATGTGTAAATATTTGTATGAACATAACAAGATTCAACAACTGAGACATAAACTGAACAAGTTCCACAGACATGTGACTAACAGAAATTGAATAATGTGTCCCTGAACAAAGGGGGGGTCAAAATCAAAAGTAACAGTCAGTATCTGGTATGGCCACCAGCTGCATTAAGTACTGCAGTGCATCTCCTCCTCATGGACTGCACCAGATTTGCCAGTTCTTGCTGTGAGATGTTACCTCGCTCTTCCACCAAGGCACCTGCAAGTTCCCGGACATTTCTGGGGGGAATGGCCCTAGCCCTCACCCTCCGATCCAACAGGTCCCAGACGTGCTCAATGGGATTGAGATCCGGGCTCTTCACTGGCCAGGCAGAACACTGACATTCCTGTCTTGCAGGAAATCACACACAGAACGACCCGTATGGCTGGTGGTATTGTCATGCTAGAGGGTCATGTCAGGATGAGCCTGCAGGAAGGATACCACATGAGGGAGGAGGATTTCTTCCCTGTAACGCACAGCGTTGAGATTGCCTGCAATGACAACAAGCTCAGTCCGACGAAGCTGTGACACACCGCCCCGGACCATGACGGACCCTCCACCTCCAAATCGATCTCGCTCCTGTGCAGGTGTTGTTACACGTGGTCTGCCACTGCGAGGATGATCAGCTGTCCTCCCAGTCTCCCCTGTAGCGCTGTCTTAGGCGTCTCACAGTATGGACATTGCAATGTAATGCCCCTGGCCACATCTGCAGTCCTCATGCCTCCTTGCAGCATGCCTAAGGAACACAGATGAGCAGGGACCCTGGGCATCTTTCTTTTGGTGTTTTTCAGAGTCAGTAGAAAGGCCTCGAGTGTCCTAGGTTTCATAACTGTGACCTTAATTTCCCACCGTCTGTAAGGTGTTAGTGTCTTCATTGAACAAGCATGTGAAACAGTGTTTAAACCTTTTACAATGAAGATCTGTGAAGTTACTTGGAGTTTTACGAATTATCTTTGAAAGACAGGGTCCCGAAAAAGGGACACTTCTTTTGTACTAGTTTGTACTTAACTTTCATAAATAAATGTAATCATTTAAAATTACTTATATTAAGCAAACCAGACGGGACCATTTTCTTGTTTTTAAAATGTATGTATAGCCAGGGGTACACTCCAACACTCAGACATTATTTACAGAAGATGCATTTGTGTTTAGTGAGTCCTCCAGATCAGAGGCAGTAGGGATGACCAGGGATGTTCTCTGTTTAGTGAGTCCTCCAGATCAGAGGCAGTAGAGATGACCAGGGATGTTCTCTGTTTAGTGAGTCCTCCAGATCAGATGCAGTAGGGATGACCAGGGATGTTCTCTGTTTAGTGAGTACTCCAGATCAGAGGCAATAGGGATGACCAGGGACGTTCTCTGTTTAGTGAGTCCTCCAGATCAGAGGCAGTAGGGATGACCAGGGATGTTCTCTGTTTAGTGAGTCCTCCAGATCAGAGGCAGTAGGGATGACCAGGGACATTCTCTGTTCAGTGAGTCCTCCAGATCAGAGGCAGTACTGATGACCAGGGATATTCTCTGTTTAGTGAGTCCTCCAGATCAGAGGCAGTAGGGATGACCAGGGATGTTCTCTGTTTAGTGAGTCCTCCAGATCAGAGGCAGTAGGGATGACCAGGGACATTCTCTGTTCAGTGAGTCCTCCATATCAGAGGCAGTAGGGATGACCAGGGATGTTCTCTGTTTAGTGAGTACTCCAGATCAGAGGCAGTAGGGATGACCAGGGATGTTCTCTGTTTAGTGAGTCCTCCAGATCAGAGGCAATAGGGATGACCAGGGATGTTCTCTGTTTAGTGAGTACGCCAGATCAGAGGCAATAGGGATGACCAGGGATGTTCTCTGTTTAGTGAGTCCTCCAGATCAGAGGCAGTAGGGATGACCAGGGATGTTCTCTGCTTAGTGAGTCCACCAGATCAGAGGCAGTAGGGATGACCAGGGATGTTCTCTGCTTAGTGAGTCCTCCAGATCAGAGGCAGTAGGGAGGACCAGGGATGTTCTCTGTTTAGTGAGTCCTCCAGATCAGAGGCAGTAGGGATGACCAGGGATATTCTCTGTTTAGTGAGTCCTCCAGATCAGAGGCAGTAGAGATGACCAGGGATGTTCTCTGTTTAGTGAGTCCTCCAGATCAGTGGCAGTAGGGATGACCAGGGATGTTCTCTGTTTAGTGAGTCCTCCAGATCATCGTCAGTAGGGGTGACCAGGGATGTTCTCTGTTTAGTGAGTCCTCCAGATCAGAGGCAGTAGGGATGACCAGAGGTGTTCTCTGTTTAGTGAGTCCTCCAGATCAGAGGCAGTAGAGATGACCAGGGATGTTCTCTGTTTAGTGAGTCCTCCAGATCAGAGGCAGTAGGGATGACCAGGGATGTTCTCTGTTTAGTGAGTCCTCCAGATCAGAGGCAGTAGGGATGACCAGGGATGTTCTCTGTTTAGTGAGTCCTCCAGATCAGAGGCAGTAGGGATGACCAGAGGTGTTCTCTGTTTAGTGAGTCCTCCAGATCAGAGGCAGTAGAGATGACCAGGGATGTTCTCTGTTTAGTGAGTCCACCAGATCAGAGGCAGTAGGGATGACCAGGGATGTTCTCTGTTTAGTGAGTCCTCCAGATCAGAGACATTAGGGATGACCAGGGATGTTCTCTGTTTAGTGAGTCCTCCAGATCAGAGGCAGTAGGGATGACCAGGGATGTCCTCTGTTTAGTGAGTCCTTCAGATCAGAGGCAGTAGGGATGACCAGGGATGTTCTCTGTTTAGTGAGTCCTCCAGATCAGAGGCAGTAGGGATGACCAGGTGTTCTCTTCATATAAGTGTGTCAATATGACATGATGGTTCCTGTCCAGCTAAGCATTCAAAATTGAAAAAGTACTTTGGGTGTCAGGGAAACTTTATGGAATAAAAAGTACATTATTTTCTTTAGTAATGTAGTAAAGTAAAAGTAATCAAAAATATAAATAGTAAAGTACAGATATCCCGAAAAACTACTTATGTAGTACTTTAAAGTATTTTTACTTAAGTAAACAAGTAAACACCACTGGACTTTGTACAAAAACGTGTTTCTTATCAGTCACAAGAAAAGAACAATATGAAGAGTTAAAGAGACAAAATGTTTATTATTTATTTAACCTTTATTTAACTAGGCAAGTCAGTTAAGAAGTCAGTTAAGAACACATTCTGACCTAGGAACAGTGGGTTAACTGGCCTAGGAACAGTGGGTTAACTGGTCTAGGAACAGTGGGTTAACTGGCCTAGGAACAGTGGGTTAACTGGCCTAGGAACAGTGGGTTAACTGGTCTAGGAACAGTGGGTTAACTGGTCTAGGAACAGTGGGTTAACTGGCCTAGGAACAGTGGGTTAACTGGCCTAGGAACAGTGGGTTAACTGGTCTAGGAACAGTGGGTTAACTGACCAAGGAACAGTGGGTTAACTGGCCTAGGAACAGTGGGTTAACTGGCCTAGGAACAGTGGGTTAACTGGCCTAGGAACAGTGGGTTAACTGGTCTAGGAACAGTGGGTTAACTGGTCTAGGAACAGTGGGTTAACTGGCCTAGGAACAGTGGGTTAACTGGCCTAGGAACAGTGGGTTAACTGGTCTAGGAACAGTGGGTTAACTGGTCTAGGAACAGTGGGTTAACTGGCCTAGGAACAGTGGGTTAACTGGCCTAGGAACAGTGGGTTAACTGGCCTAGGAACAGTGAGTTAACTGGTCTAGGAACAGTGGGTTAACTGACCTAGGAACAGTGGGTTAACTGACCTAGGAACAGTGGGTTAACTGGTCTAGGAACAGTGGGTTAACTGGTCCAGGAACAGTGGGTTAACTGGCCTAGGAACAGTGGGTTAACTGGCCTAGGAACAGTGGGTTAACTGGCCTAGGAACAGTGGGTTAACTGGCCTAGGAACAGTGGGATAACTGGTCTAGGAACAGTGGGTTAACTGACCTAGGAACAGTGGGTTAACTGGCCTAGGAACAGTGGGTTAACTGGCCTAGGAACAGTGGGTTAACTGGTCTAGGAACAGTGGGTTAACTGGTCTAGGAACAGTGGGTTAACTGGCCTAGGAACAGTGGGTTAACTGGCCTAGGAACAGTGGGTTAACTGGCCTAGGAACAGTGGGTTAACTGGTCTAGGAACAGTGGGTTAACTGGCCTAGGAACAGTGGGTTAACTGGTCTAGGAACAGTGGGTTAACTGACCTAGGAACAGTGGGTTAACTGGCCTAGGAACAGTGGGTTAACTGGCCTAGGAACAGTGGGTTAACTGGCCTAGGAACAGTGGGTTAACTGGTCTAGGAACAGTGGGTTAACTGGTCTAGGAACAGTGGGTTAACTGGCCTAGGAACAGTGGGTTAACTGGCCTAGGAACAGTGGGTTAACTGGCCTAGGAACAGTGAGTTAACTGGTCTAGGAACAGTGGGTTAACTGACCTAGGAACAGTGGGTTAACTGACCTAGGAACAGTGGGTTAACTGGTCTAGGAACAGTGGGTTAACTGGTCTAGGAACAGTGGGTTAACTGGCCTAGGAACAGTGGGTTAACTGGCCTAGGAACAGTGGGTTAACTGGCCTAGGAACAGTGGGTTAACTGGCCTAGGAACAGTGGGATAACTGGTCTAGGAACAGTGGGTTAACTGACCTAGGAACAGTGGGTTAACTGGCCTAGGAACAGTGGGTTAACTGGCCTAGGAACAGTGGGTTAACTGGTCTAGGAACAGTGGGTTAACTGGTCTAGGAACAGTGGGTTAACTGGCCTAGGAACAGTGGGTTAACTGGCCTAGGAACAGTGAGTTAACTGGTCTAGGAACAGTGGGTTAACTGACCTAGGAACAGTGGGTTAACTGACCTAGGAACAGTGGGTTAACTGGCCTAGGAACAGTGGGTTAACTGGCCTAGGAACAGTGAGTTAACTGGTCTAGGAACAGTGGGTTAACTGACCTAGGAACAGTGGGTTAACTGGTCTAGGAACAGTGGGTTAACTGGCCTAGGAACAGTGGGTTAACTGGTCTAGGAACAGTGGGTTAACTGGTCTAGGAACAGTGGGTTAACTGGCCTAGGAACAGTGGGTTAACTGGGCTAGGAACAGTGGGTTAACTGGCCTAGGAACAGTGAGTTAACTGGTCTAGGAACAGTGGGTTAACTGACCTAGGAACAGTGGGTTAACTGACCTAGGAACAGTGGGTTAACTCGCCTAGGAACAGTGGGTTAACTGGCCTAGGAACAGTGAGTTAACTGGTCTAGGAACAGTGGGTTAACTGACCTAGGAACAGTGGGTTAACTGGTCTAGGAACAGTGGGTTAACTGGCCTAGGAACAGTGGGTTAACTGGCCTAGGAACAGTGGGTTAACTGGTCTAGGAACAGTGGGTTAACTGGTCTAGGAACAGTGGGTTAACTGGCCTTAGGAACAGTGGGTTAACTGGACTAGGAACAGTGGGTTAACTGGTCTAGGAACAGTGGGTTAACTGACCTAGGAACAGTGGGTTAACTGGCCTAGGAACAGTGGGTTAACTGGCCTAGGAACAGTGGGTTAACTGGCCTAGGAACAGTGGGTTAACTGGTCTAGGAACAGTGGGTTAACTGGCCTAGGAACAGTGGGTTAACTGGCCTAGGAACAGTGGGTTAACTGGCCTAGGAACAGCGGGTTAACTGGTCTAGGAACAGTGGCTTAACTGGTGTAGGAACAGTGGGTTAACTGGCCTAGGAACAATGGGTTAACTGGCCTAGGAACAGTGGGTTAACTGGTCTAGGAACAGTGGGTTAACTGGTCTAGGAACAGTGGGTTAACTGGCCTAGGAACAGTGGGTTAACTGGCCTAGGAACAGTGGGTTAACTGGCCTAGGAACAGTGAGTTAACTGGTCTAGGAACAGTGGGTTAACTGACCTAGGAACAGTGGGTTAACTGACCTAGGAACAGTGGGTTAACTGGTCTAGGAACAGTGGGTTAACTGGTCTAGGAACAGTGGGTTAACTGGCCTAGGAACAGTGGGTTAACTGGCCTAGGAACAGTGGGTTAACTGGCCTAGGAACAGTGGGTTAACTGGCCTAGGAACAGTGGGTTAACTGGTCTAGGAACAGTGGGTTAACTGACCTAGGAACAGTGGGTTAACTGGCCTAGGAACAGTGGGTTAACTGGCCTAGGAACAGTGGGTTAACTGGTCTAGGAACAGTGGGTTAACTGGTCTAGGAACAGTGGGTTAACTGGCCTAGGAACAGTGGGTTAACTGGCCTAGGAACAGTGGGTTAACTGGTCTAGGAACAGTGGGTTAACTGGTCTAGGAACAGTGGGTTAACTGGCCTAGGAACAGTGGGTTAACTGGCCTAGGAACAGTGGGTTATCTGGCCTAGGAACAGTGAGTTAACTGGTCTAGGAACAGTGGGTTAACTGACCTAGGAACAGTGGGTTAACTGACCTAGGAACAGTGGGTTAACTGGCCTAGGAACAGTGGGTTAACTGGCCTAGGAACAGTGGGTTAACTGGTCTAGGAACAGTGGGTTAACTGACCTAGGAACAGTGGGTTAACTGGCCTAGGAACAGTGGGTTAACTGGTCTAGGAACAGTGGGTTAACTGGCCTAGGAACAGTGGGTTAACTGGCCTAGGAACAGTGGGTTAACTGGTCTAGGAACAGTGGGTTAACTGGTCTAGGAACAGTGGGTTAACTGGCCTAGGAACAGTGGGTTAACTGGCCTAGGAACAGTGGGTTAACTGGTCTAGGAACAGTGGGTTAACTGACCTAGGAACAGTGGGTTAACTGGCCTAGGAACAGTGGGTTAACTGGCCTAGGAACAGTGGGTTAACTGGCCTAGGAACAGTGGGTTAACTGGTCTAGGAACAGTGGGTTAACTGGTCTAGGAACAGTGGGTTAACTGGCCTAGGAACAGTGGGTTAACTGGCCTAGGAACAGTGGGTTAACTGGTCTAGGAACAGTGGGTTAACTGGTCTAGGAACAGTGGGTTAACTGGGCCTAGGAACAGTGGGTTAACTGGCCTAGGAACAGTGGGTTAACTGGCCTAGGAACAGTGAGTTAACTGGTCTAGGAACAGTGGGTTAACTGACCTAGGAACAGTGGGTTAACTGACCTAGGAACAGTGGGTTAACTGGTCTAGGAACAGTGGGTTAACTGGTCTAGGAACAGTGGGTTAACTGGCCTAGGAACAGTGGGTTAACTGGCCTAGGAACAGTGGGTTAACTGGCCTAGGAACAGTGGGTTAACTGGCCTAGGAACAGTGGGTTAACTGGTCTAGGAACAGTGGGTTAACTGACCTAGGAACAGTGGGTTAACTGGCCTAGGAACAGTGGGTTAACTGGCCTAGGAACAGTGGGTTAACTCGCCTAGGAACAGTGGGTTAACTGGCCTAGGAACAGTGAGTTAACTGGTCTAGGAACAGTGGGTTAACTGACCTAGGAACAGTGGGTTAACTGGTCTAGGAACAGTGGGTTAACTGGCCTAGGAACAGTGGGTTAACTGGCCTAGGAACAGTGGGTTAACTGGTCTAGGAACAGTGGGTTAACTGGTCTAGGAACAGTGGGTTAACTGGCCTAGGAACAGTGGGTTAACTGGACTAGGAACAGTGGGTTAACTGGTCTAGGAACAGTGGGTTAACTGACCTAGGAACAGTGGGTTAACTGGCCTAGGAACAGTGGGTTAACTGGCCTAGGAACAGTGGGTTAACTGGCCTAGGAACAGTGGGTTAACTGGTCTATGAACAGTGGGTTAACTGGCCTAGGAACAGTGGGTTAACTGGCCTAGGAACAGTGGGTTAACTGGCCTAGGAACAGTGGGTTAACTGGTCTAGGAACAGTGGGTTAACTGGTCTAGGAACAGTGGGTTAACTGGCCTAGGAACAATGGGTTAACTGGCCTAGGAACAGTGGGTTAACTGGTCTAGGAACAGTGGGTTAACTGGTCTAGGAACAGTGGGTTAACTGGCCTAGGAACAGTGGGTTAACTGGCCTAGGAACAGTGGGTTAACTGGCCTAGGAACAGTGAGTTAACTGGTCTAGGAACAGTGGGTTAACTGACCTAGGAACAGTGGGTTAACTGACCTAGGAACAGTGGGTTAACTGGTCTAGGAACAGTGGGTTAACTGGTCTAGGAACAGTGGGTTAACTGGCCTAGGAACAGTGGGTTAACTGGCCTAGGAACAGTGGGTTAACTGGCCTAGGAACAGTGGGTTAACTGGCCTAGGAACAGTGGGTTAACTGGTCTAGGAACAGTGGGTTAACTGACCTAGGAACAGTGGGTTAACTGGCCTAGGAACAGTGGGTTAACTGGCCTAGGAACAGTGGGTTAACTGGTCTAGGAACAGTGGGTTAACTGGTCTAGGAACAGTGGGTTAACTGGCCTAGGAACAGTGGGTTAACTGGCCTAGGAACAGTGGGTTAACTGGTCTAGGAACAGTGGGTTAACTGGTCTAGGAACAGTGGGTTAACTGGCCTAGGAACAGTGGGTTAACTGGCCTAGGAACAGTGGGTTATCTGGCCTAGGAACAGTGAGTTAACTGGTCTAGGAACAGTGGGTTAACTGACCTAGGAACAGTGGGTTAACTGACCTAGGAACAGTGGGTTAACTGGCCTAGGAACAGTGGGTTAACTGGCCTAGGAACAGTGGGTTAACTGGTCTAGGAACAGTGGGTTAACTGACCTAGGAACAGTGGGTTAACTGGCCTAGGAACAGTGGGTTAACTGGTCTAGGAACAGTGGGTTAACTGGCCTAGGAACAGTGGGTTAACTGGCCTAGGAACAGTGGGTTAACTGGTCTAGGAACAGTGGGTTAACTGGTCTAGGAACAGTGGGTTAACTGGCCTAGGAACAGTGGGTTAACTGGCCTAGGAACAGTGGGTTAACTGGTCTAGGAACAGTGGGTTAACTGACCTAGGAACAGTGGGTTAACTGGCCTAGGAACAGTGGGTTAACTGGCCTAGGAACAGTGGGTTAACTGGCCTAGGAACAGTGGGTTAACTGGTCTAGGAACAGTGGGTTAACTGGTCTAGGAACAGTGGGTTAACTGGCCTAGGAACAGTGGGTTAACTGGCCTAGGAACAGTGGGTTAACTGGTCTAGGAACAGTGGGTTAACTGGTCTAGGAACAGTGGGTTAACTGGCCTAGGAACAGTGGGTTAACTGGCCTAGGAACAGTGGGTTAACTGGCCTAGGAACAGTGAGTTAACTGGTCTAGGAACAGTGGGTTAACTGACCTAGGAACAGTGGGTTAACTGACCTAGGAACAGTGGGTTAACTGGTCTAGGAACAGTGGGTTAACTGGTCTAGGAACAGTGGGTTAACTGGCCTAGGAACAGTGGGTTAACTGGCCTAGGAACAGTGGGTTAACTGGCCTAGGAACAGTGGGTTAACTGGCCTAGGAACAGTGGGTTAACTGGTCTAGGAACAGTGGGTTAACTGACCTAGGAACAGTGGGTTAACTGGCCTAGGAACAGTGGGTTAACTGGCCTAGGAACAGTGGGTTAACTGGTCTAGGAACAGTGGGTTAACTGGTCTAGGAACAGTGGGTTAACTGGCCTAGGAACAGTGGGTTAACTGGCCTAGGAACAGTGGGATAACTGGTCTAGGAACAGTGGGTTAACTGGTCTAGGAACAGTGGGTTAACTGGCCTAGGAACAGTGGGTTAACTGGCCTAGGAACAGTGGGTTAACTGGTCTAGGAACAGTGGGTTAACTGGTCTAGGAACAGTGGGTTAACTGGCCTAGGAACAGTGGGTTAACTGGCCTAGGAACAGTGGGTTAACTGGCCTAGGAACAGTGGGTTAACTGGTCTAGGAACAGTGGGTTAACTGGTCTAGGAACAGTGGGTTAACTGGCCTAGGAACAGTGGGTTAACTGGCCTAGGAACAGTGGGATAACTGGTCTAGGAACAGTGGGTTAACTGGTCTAGGAACAGTGGGTTAACTGGCCTAGGAACAGTGGGTTAACTGGCCTAGGAACAGTGGGTTAACTGGTCTAGGAACAGTGGGTTAACTGGCCTAGGAACAGTGGGTTAACTGGTCTAGGAACAGTGGGTTAACTGGTCTAGGAACAGTGGGTTAACTGGCCTAGGAACAGTGGGTTAACTGGTCTAGGAACAGTGGGTTAACTGGTCTAGGAACAGTGGGTTAACTGGCTTAGGAACAGTGGGTTAACTGGCCTAGGAACAGTGGGTTAACTGGTCTAGGAACAGTGGGTTAACTGGTCTAGGAACAGTGGGTTAACTGGTCTAGGAACAGTGGGTTAACTGGCCTAGGAACAGTGGGTTAACTGGCCTAGGAACAGTGGGTTAACTGGTCTAGGAACAGTGGGTTAACTGGTCTAGGAACAGTGGGTTAACTGGCCTAGGAACAGTGGGTTAACTGGCCTAGGAACAGTGGGTTAACTGGTCTAGGAACAGTGGGTTAACTGGTCTAGGAACAGTGGGTTAACTGGTCTAGGAACAGTGGGTTAACTGGTCTAGGAACAGTGGGTTAACTGGCCTAGGAACAGTGGGTTAACTGGCATAGGAACAGTGGGTTAACTGGTCTAAGAACAGTGGGTTAACTGGTCTAGGAACAGTGGGTTAACTGGCCTAGGAACAGTGGGTTAACTGGCCTAGGAACAGTGGGTTAACTGGCCTAGGAACAGTGGGTTAACTGGTCTAGGAACAGTGGGTTAACTGACCTAGGAACAGTGGGTTAACTGACCTAGGAACAGTGGGTTAACTGGTCTAGGAACAGTGGGTTAACTGGTCTAGGAACAGTGGGTTAACTGGCCTAGGAACAGTGGGTTAACTGACCTAGGAACAGTGGGTTAACTGACCTAGGAACAGTGGGTTAACTGGTCTAGGAACAGTGGGTTAACTGGCCTAGGAACAGTGGGTTAACTGGCCTAGGAACAGTGGGTTAACTGGCCTAGGAACAGTGGGTTAACTGGCCTAGGAACAGTGGGTTAACTGGCATAGGAACAGTGGGTTAACTGGTCTAGGAACAGTGGGTTAACTGGCCTAGGAACAGTGGGTTAACTGGCCTAGGAACAGTGAGTTAACTGGTCTAGGAACAGTGGGTTAACTGGTCTAGGAACAGTGGGTTAACTGGTCTAGGAACAGTGGGTTAACTGGCCTAGGAACAGTGGGTTAACTGGTCTAGGAACAGTGGGTTAACTGGTCTAGGAACAGTGGGTTAACTGGCCTAGGAACAGTGGGTTAACTGGCCTAGGAACAGTGGGTTAACTGGCCTATGAACAGTGGGTTAACTGGCCTAGGAACAGTGGGTTAACTGGTCTAGGAACAGTGGGTTAACTGACCTAGGAACAGTGGGTTAACTGGCCTAGGAACAGTGGGTTAACTGGCCTAGGAACAGTGGGTTAACTGGTCTAGGAACAGTGGGTTAACTGGTCTAGGAACAGTGGGTTAACTGGCCTAGGAACAGTGGGTTAACTGGCCTAGGAACAGTGGGTTAACTGGCCTAGGAACAGTGGGTTAACTGGTCTAGGAACAGTGGGTTATCTGGCCTAGGAACAGTGAGTTAACTGGTCTAGGAACAGTGGGTTAACTGACCTAGGAACAGTGGGTTAACTGACCTAGGAACAGTGGGTTAACTGGCCTAGGAACAGTGGGTTAACTGGCCTAGGAACAGTGAGTTAACTGGTCTAGGAACAGTGGGTTAACTGACCTAGGAACAGTGGGTTAACTGGCCTCGGAACAGTGGGTTAACTGGTCTAGGAACAGTGGGTTAACTGGCCTAGGAACAGTGGGTTAACTGGCCTAGGAACAGTGGGTTAACTGGTCTAGGAACAGTGGGTTAACTGGTCTAGGAACAGTGGGTTAACTGGCCTAGGAACAGTGGGTTAACTGGCCTAGGAACAGTGGGTTAACTGGTCTAGGAACAGTGGGTTAACTGACCTAGGAACAGTGGGTTAACTGGCCTAGGAACAGTGGGTTAACTGGCCTAGGAACAGTGGGTTAACTGGCCTAGGAACAGTGGGTTAACTGGTCTAGGAACAGTGGGTTAACTGGTCTAGGAACAGTGGGTTAACTGGCCTAGGAACAGTGGGTTAACTGGCCTAGGAACAGTGGGTTAACTGGTCTAGGAACAGTGGGTTAACTGGTCTAGGAACAGTGGGTTAACTGGCCTAGGAACAGTGGGTTAACTGGCCTAGGAACAGTGGGTTAACTGGCCTAGGAACAGTGAGTTAACTGGTCTAGGAACAGTGGGTTAACTGACCTAGGAACAGTGGGTTAACTGACCTAGGAACAGTGGGTTAACTGGTCTAGGAACAGTGGGTTAACTGGTCTAGGAACAGTGGGTTAACTGGCCTAGGAACAGTGGGTTAACTGGCCTAGGAACAGTGGGTTAACTGGCCTAGGAACAGTGGGTTAACTGGCCTAGGAACAGTGGGTTAACTGGTCTAGGAACAGTGGGTTAACTGACCTAGGAACAGTGGGTTAACTGGCCTAGGAACAGTGGGTTAACTGGCCTAGGAACAGTGGGTTAACTGGTCTAGGAACAGTGGGTTAACTGGTCTAGGAACAGTGGGTTAACTGGCCTAGGAACAGTGGGTTAACTGGCCTAGGAACAGTGGGATAACTGGTCTAGGAACAGTGGGTTAACTGGTCTAGGAACAGTGGGTTAACTGGCCTAGGAACAGTGGGTTAACTGGTCTAGGAACAGTGGGTTAACTGGTCTAGGAACAGTGGGTTAACTGGCCTAGGAACAGTGGGTTAACTGGCCTAGGAACAGTGGGTTAACTGGTCTAGGAACAGTGGGTTAACTGGTCTAGGAACAGTGGGTTAACTGGCCTAGGAACAGTGGGTTAACTGGCCTAGGAACAGTGGGTTAACTGGCCTAGGAACAGTGGGTTAACTGGTCTAGGAACAGTGGGTTAACTGGTCTAGGAACAGTGGGTTAACTGGCCTAGGAACAGTGGGTTAACTGGCATAGGAACAGTGGGTTAACTGGTCTAAGAACAGTGGGTTAACTGGTCTAGGAACAGTGGGTTAACTGGCCTAGGAACAGTGGGTTAACTGGCCTAGGAACAGTGGGTTAACTGGCCTAGGAACAGTGGGTTAACTGGTCTAGGAACAGTGGGTTAACTGACCTAGGAACAGTGGGTTAACTGACCTAGGAACAGTGGGTTAACTGGTCTAGGAACAGTGGGTTAACTGGTCTAGGAACAGTGGGTTAACTGGCCTAGGAACAGTGGGTTAACTGGCCTAGGAACAGTGAGTTAACTGGTCTAGGAACAGTGGGTTAACTGACCTAGGAACAGTGGGTTAACTGACCTAGGAACAGTGGGTTAACTGGTCTAGGAACAGTGGGTTAACTGGCCTAGGAACAGTGGGTTAACTGGCCTAGGAACAGTGGGTTAACTGGCCTAGGAACAGTGGGTTAACTGGCATAGGAACAGTGGGTTAACTGGTCTAGGAACAGTGGGTTAACTGGTCTAGGAACAGTGGGTTAACTGGCCTAGGAACAGTGAGTTAACTGGTTTAGGAACAGTGGGTTAACTGACCTAGGAACAGTGGGTTAACTGACCTAGGAACAGTGGGTTAACTGGTCTAGGAACAGTGGGTTAACTGACCTAGGAACAGTGGGTTAACTGACCTAGGAACAGTGGGTTAACTGGCCTAGGAACAGTGGGTTAACTGGCCTAGGAACAGTGGGTTAACTGGCCTAGGAACAGTGGGTTAACTGGCCTAGGAACAGTGGGTTAACTGGCCTAGGAACAGTGGGTTAACTGGCATAGGAACAGTGGGTTAACTGGTCTAGGAACAGTGGGTTAACTGGTCTAGGAACAGTGGGTTAACTGGCCTAGGAACAGTGGGTTAACTGGCCTAGGAACAGTGAGTTAACTGGTCTAGGAACAGTGGGTTAACTGGTCTAGGAACAGTGGGTTAACTGGCCTAGGAACAGTGGGTTAACTGGTCTAGGAACAGTGGGTTGACTGGCCTAGGAACAGTGGGTTGACTGGTCTAGGAACAGTGGGTTAACTGGTCTAGGAACAGTGGGTTAACTGGCCTAGGAACAGTGGGTTAACTGGCCTAGGAACAGTGAGTTAACTGGTCTAGGAACAGTGGGTTAACTGGTCTAGGAACAGTGGGTTAACTGGCCTAGGAACAGTGGGTTAACTGGTCTAGGAACAGTGGGTTGACTGGCCTAGGAACAGTGGGTTAACTGGTCTAGGAACAGTGGGTTAACTGGCCTAGGAACAGTGGGTTAACTGGCCTAGGAACAGTGGGTTAACTGGCCTAGGAACAGTGGGTTAACTGGTCTAGGAACAGTGGGTTAACTGGTCTAGGAACAGTGGGTTAACTGACCTAGGAACAGTGGGTTAACTGACCTAGGAACAGTGGGTTAACTGGCCTAGGAACAGTGGGTTAACTGGCCTAGGAACAGTGGGTTAACTGGTCTAGGAACAGTGGGTTAACTGGTCTAGTAACAGTGGGTTAACTGGTCTAGGAACAGTGGGTTAACTGGTTTAGGAACAGTGGGTTAACTGACCTAGGAACAGTGGGTTAACTGGCCTAGGAACAGTTTGTTAACTGGCCTAGGAACAGTGGGTTAACTGGCCTAGGAACAGTGGGTTAACTGGCCTAGGAACAGTGGGTTAACTGACCTAGGAACAGTGGGTTAACTGACCTAGGAACAGTGGGTTAACTGGTCTAGGAACAGTGGGTTAACTGACCTAGGAACAGTGGGTTAACTGGCCTAGGAACAGTGGGTTAACTGGTCTAGGAACAGTGGGTTAACTGGTCTAGGAACAGTGGGTTAACTGGTCTAGGAACAGTGGGTTAACTGACCTAGGAGCAGTGGGTTAACTGACCTAGGAGCAGTGGGTTAACTGACCTAGGAACAGTGGGTTAACTGGCCTAGGAACAGTGGGTTAACTGGTCTAGGAACAGTGGGTTAACTGACCTAGGAACAGTGGGTTAACTGACCTAGGAACAGTGGGTTAACTGACCTAGGAACAGTGGGTTAACTGACCTAGGAACAGTGGGTTAACTGGCCTAGGAACAGTGGGTTAACTGGCCTAGGAACAGTGGGTTAACTGGCCTAGGAACAGTGGGTTAACTGGCCTAGGAACAGTGGGTTAACTGACCTAGGAACAGTGGGTTAACTGGTCTAGGAACAGTGGGTTAACTGGTCTAGGAACAGTTGGTTAACTGGCCTAGGAACAGTGGGTTAACTGGTCTAGGAACAGTGGGTTAACTGGTCTAGGAACAGTGGGTTAACTGGTCTAGGAACAGTGGGTTAACTGGTCTAGGAACAGTGGGTTAACTGACCTAGGAGCAGTGGGTTAACTGACCTAGGAACAGTGGGTTAACTGGCCTAGGAACAGTGGGTTAACTGGTCTAGGAACAGTGGGTTAACTGACCTAGGAACAGTGGGTTAACTGACCTAGGAACAGTGGGTTAACTGACCTAGGAACAGTGGGTTAACTGACCTAGGAACAGTGGGTTAACTGGCCTAGGAACAGTGGGTTAACTGGCCTAGGAACAGTGGGTTAACTGGCCTAGGAACAGTGGGTTAACTGGCCTAGGAACAGTGGGTTAACTGGTCTAGGAACAGTGGGTTAACTGGTCTAGGAACAGTGGGTTAACTGGTCTAGGAACAGTTGGTTAACTGGCCTAGGAACAGTGGGTTAACTGACCTAGGAACAGTGGGTTAACTGCCTGTTCAGGGGCAGAACGACAGATTTGTACCTTGTCAGCTTGGGGAGTCAATCTGGAGATTTAACCTTTCGGTTACTAGACCAACGCTCTAACCACTAAGCTACCTGCCGCCCCAATGATAATCTAATCTTAAAAAGTAATCTTCATATTTCAGATATATATATACAATGAAGTGTCCTCTCTCTCTCTCTCTCTGTCTCTCTCTCTCGTTTTCTCTCTCTGTCTCTGTCTCTGTCTCTCTCTCTCTCTCTCTCTCTCTCTCTCTCTCTCTCTCTCTCTCTCTCTCTCTCTCTCTCTCTCTCTCTCTCTCTCTCTCTCTATACATCTATCTATACATCTATCTTTACAGTGCCTTCAGAAAGTATTCAGACCCCTTGACTTTTTCCACATTTTGTTGCGTTATTCTAAAATGTATTAAATTATTTTTTCCTCTCATCAATCTACACACAATGCACCCATAATGACAGGAATATGTCTAAATTGTCTCTGACATAGATGGTAATTAAAAGTCCAAGGAGGGTGAAATCCTCTCCTCCTTACTAAAACATTTGGGCGGCAGGGTAGACTAGTGGTTAGAGTGTAGAGGCGGCAGCGTAGCCTAGCGGTTAGAGTGTAGAGGCGGCAGGGTAGCCTAGTGGTTAGAGCGTTGGACTAGTAACCGGAAGGTTGCGAGTTCAAACCCCCGAGCCGACAAGGTACAAATCTGTCATTCTGCCCCTGAACAGGCAGTTAACCCACTGTTCCCAGGCCGTCATTGAAAATAAGAATTTGTTCTTAACTGACTTTCCTAGTTAAATAAAGGTAAAAAAAATAAAAGTTGCTTTCCGAGATAGAAGTCTGTTCTGAGTGTTCATATCAAAAGCAAATCTAAACAAACATGTTTTACATTTAATTACTTTACTTAATATACAGGATATTATACGAGTAAATCCTGTTTATTTTTAATTTTTAACTTGACTGAAGTGGTACCTTTTAACAAGTGGGGAGCAGTCTGAAAAGATAGCTTAGCTGTTGGTTAAAACTGACAACCATACAAAGGTGAGGGTGACCTTTAACCCTGAGCCTGGTTTACAAACACAGCCGGGAACCTCGTGTGTACTGAAAGCATCACTATAGCTGTATGTGAAGGACTTGGGCTGCAGAAATCAGTCTGAAACTCATGCTAATTGACCTAAAAAAGGTACATTATTTAATTCTCATAGATTTTTAATAACAACCTCAATACATTTGTTTGTGAAAGTTTATAAATGATATCATATATTTATGTATTTTATAAAGACACGTTAGGAAACATTCTCATCAAGGTAAAACTTTTTGGGCTGAGATTCTCATTTCGAATGTCCCTCTCCGTTTTACCATTCAACTACCTGGTTGGAGATCCTTTACCTGGTTGGAGATCCTTTACCTGGTTGGAGATCCTTTACCTGGTTGGAGATCCTTTACCTGGTTGGAAACCCTTTACCTGGTTGAAGATCCTTTACCTGGTTGGAAACCCTTTACCTGGTTGGAGATCCTTTACCTGGTTGGAGACCCTTTACCTGGTTGGAGATCCTTTACCTGGTTAGAGATCCTTTACCTGGTTGGAGATCCTTTACCTGGTTGGAGACCCTGTACCTGGTTGGAGATCCTTTACCTGGTTAGAGATCCTTTACCTGGTTGGAGATCCTTTACCTGGTTAGAGATCCTTTACCTGGTTGGAGATCCTTTACCTGGTTGGAGATCCTTTACCTGGTTGGAGATCCTTTACCTGGTTAGAGATCCTTTACCTGGTTGGAGATCCTGTACCTGGTTGGAGATCCTTTACCTGGTTGGAGATCCTTTACCTGGTTGGAGATCCTTTACCTGGTTAGAGATCCTTTACCTGGTTAGAGATCCTTTACCTGGTTGGAGATCCTTTACCTGGTTGGAGATCCTTTACCTGGTTAGAGATCCTTTACCTGGTTATAGATCCTTTACCTGGTTGGAAACCCTGTACCTGGTTGGAGATCCTTTACCTGGTTAGAGATCCTTTACCTGGTTAGAGATCCTTTACCTGGTTGGAGATCCTTTACCTGGTTGGAGATCCTTTACCTGGTTAGAGATCCTTTACCTGGTTGGAGATCCTTTACCTGGTTAGAGATCCTTTACCTGGTTGGAGATCCTTTACCTGGTTAGAGATCCTTTACCTGGTTAGAGATCCTTTACCTGGTTAGAGATCCTTTACCTGGTTTGAAACCCTTGGACACAGTAGAAACATGCAACAGAGAGCAGGAGACGCCTTCAGGCAGTCATGTCCCTCTTTTTAGCCTGGTTGACGAATGAGGGGGGGGGTGATAGGGGGGTGAGAGTGAGGGGGTGAAAGAGAAGGAGGGGGATGAGTGAGGGGGTGAGAGAGAGGGGGGTGAAAGAGAAGGAGGGGTGAGAAGGAGGGGGATGAGAGAGAGGGGGATGAGAGGGAGGGGGGGATGAGAGGGAGACAGAGAGAGAGAGAGGGGGATGAGAGGGAGGGGGGGATGAGAGAGAGTGGGGGATGAGAGAGAGAGGGGGGTTGAGGAGGAGGGGGATGAGAGAGGGGGGGTGAGAGAGAGGGGGGGATGAGAGAGGGAGGGGCTGAGTGTAAGAAAGGCTGAGGTCTTTGAAGGTGTGATTAATGATGACACAGGAGAAGCCCCCGGATCGGCTGGTCTGTTTGTTTTGATTGCATTTTCATCGGTGGATGTGACCGACTTGGCGAGAGACAATAGCTCAGCTCTGTTTAGTGGTGACCTCTGCCCCAGTGTTCAGTCTTCACTCTGGACTGCTGAGGGGCCCAGGGGCTGGAGGGGCCCGGCCTACCTGTCTGTCTGTCTTCAGGTGAGGGGCTGGAGGGGCACGGCCTGTCTGCCTGTCTGTCTGTAGGGTCATGCTGAACAGCCTTCCCCTCAGGGCAGAACGACTGACTGTCTAAATACCTCTCTGAGTAACCAGTGTCTGTATTCTGTTTCCACATTGCCTATTGCTGGCAACACCTATTCACTAAGTCACATTCCAGGTATGAGTAAATGGACTTCTGTTTCTGAAAAGACTAAACTCCTCCGTAAACACCCAACAACAGCCGAGCTCTGACAAAATGTTATTACAAAACTGTCCTTCCTATTAGTCTACACCAGACACTAAGGTAAACACACTGCATGGAATCATGGATCCTTGGGAATATTCAACACACTGCATGGAATCATGGATCCTTGGGAATATTCAACACACTGCATGGAATCATGGATCCTTGGGGATATTCAACACACTGCATGGAATCATGGATCCTTGGGAATATTCAACACACTGCATGGAATCATGGATCCTTGGGAATATTCAACACACTGCATGGAATCATGGATCCTTGGGAATATTCAACACACTGCATGGAATCATGGATCCTTGGGAATATTCAGCACACTGCATGGAATCATGGATCCTTGGGAATATTCAACACACTGCATGTAATCATGGATCCTTGGGAATATTCAACACACTGCATGGAATCATGGATCCTTGGGAATATTCAACACACTGCATGGAATCATGGATCCTTGGGAATATTCAACACACTGCATGGAATCATGGATCCTTGGGAATATTCAACACACTGCATGGAATCATGGATCCTTGGGAATATTCAACACACTGAATGGAATCATGGATCCTTGGGAATATTCAACACACTGCAATAACTTGTAAAACAAAACAAGTTGAAAGACACAAGGCATCCAAATCACTGCTAACCAAACATGACATTTAAATGTAACACTTCATTCAACTCCCTATGCTGACTCACCCAGTAATAACCCACCCACTTCAGTTCACACCTTCATCCAGGAAATGACTATCTCCTCCCTGACCACACTGCACGCTACCCACCACAATCAACAACCTGGGTTGCATCCCAAATGGCACACTATTTTCTTTGGGCCCTGGTCAAAAGTAGTGCACTACTGTCAACTGACTTCTCCAGTCTCATAGACTTGTATCATTAACAGTCTCTTCATCTATGTTCAGTGGGCCTTCTCTCTCTCTCTCTGTCCATGTTCAGTGGGCCTTCTCTCTCTCTCTCTGTCCATGTTCAGTGGGCCTTCTCTCTCTCTCTCTCTGTCCATGTTCAGTGGGCCTTCTCTCTCTCTGTGTGCATGTTCAGTGGGCCGTCTCTCTCTCTGTGTCCATGTTCAGTGGGCCTTCTCTCTCTCTGTGTCCATGTTCAGTGGGCCTTCTCTCTCTCTCTCTGTCCATGTTCAGTGGGCCTTCTCTCTCTCTCTCTGTGTCCATGTTCAGTGGGCCTTCTCTCTCTCTGTCCATGTTCAGTGGGCCTTCTCTCTCTCTCTCTCTCTCTCTCTGTCCATGTTCAGTGGGCCTTCTCTCTCTCTCTCTGTCCATGTTCAGTGGGCCTTCTCTCTCTCTGTGTGCATGTTCAGTGGGCCGTCTCTCTCTCTGTGTCCATGTTCAGTGGGCCTTCTCTCTCTCTGTGTCCATGTTCAGTGGGCCTTCTCTCTCTCTCTGTCCATGTTCAGTGGGCCTTCTCTCTCTCTGTGTCCATGTTCAGTGGGCCTTCTCTCTCTCTCTGTGTCCATGTTCAGTGGGCCTTCTCTCTCTCTGTCCATGTTCAGTGGGCCTTCTCTCTCTCTCTCTCTCTCTCTCTCGGTCCATGTTCAGTGAGCCTTCTCTCTCTCTCTGTCCATGTTCAGTGGGCCTTCTCTCTCTCTGTGTGCATGTTCAGTGGGCCTTCTCTCTCTCTGTCCATGTTCAGTGGGCCTTCTCTCTCTTTCTCTGTCCATGTTCAGTGGGCCTTCTCTCTCTCTCCATGTTCAGTGGGCCTTCTCTCTCTCTGTCCATGTTCAGTGGGCCTTCTCTCTCTCTCTGTCCATGTTCAGTGGGCCTTCTCTCTCTCTCCGTCCATGTTCAGTGGGCCTTCTCTCTCTCTCCATGTTCAGTGGGCCTTCTCTCTCTCTCTCTGTCCATGTTCAGTGGGCCTTCTCTCTCTCTCCGTCCATGTTCAGTGGGCCTTCTCTCTCTCTCTGTCCATGTTCAGTGGGCCTTCTCTCTCTCTCGTCCATGTTCAGTGGGCCTTCTCTCTCTCGGTCCATGTTCAGTGGGCCTTCTCTCTCTCGGTCCATGTTCAGTGGGCCTTCTCTCCTCTCGGTCCATGTTCAGTGGGCCTTCTCTCTCTCCGTCCATGTTCAGTGGGCCTTCTCTCTCTCGGTCCATGTTCAGTGGGCCTTCTCTCTCTCCGTCCATGTTCAGTGGGCCTTGGAACCACTTCCCTGTTTGACCTCTAGGTTTTATTGGTATTATGACACTTCCACTGCGAGGCATGGACAAGGTGTGGAAAGTGTTCCGCAGGGATGCTGGCCCATGTTGACGCCAATGCTTTTCACAGTTGTGTCAAGTTGTCTGGATGACCTTTGGGTGGTGGACCAGTCTTGAAAATCCCAGCAGTGTTGCAGTTCTTGGCACAAACCGGTGCCCCTGGCACCTACTACCACTCCCCATTCAAAGGCACTTAAATATTGTGTCTTGTCCGTTCACCCTCTGAATGACACAGACACAATCCATGTCTCAATTGTCTCAAGGCTTAAACATCCTTCTGTAACCCGTCTTCCTCCTCTTCATCTACACGGATTGAAGTGGATTTAACAAGTTAAATCAATAATTGATCATAGCTTTTGACTGGATTTGTCTGGTCAGTCTGTGACATGGAAAGTTGTCCTCAGTGTTTTGTCCACTCAGTGCATATTGAGTCTTCAGCAGTACAGACCACTCCTGTGATGTCAGAGTTTTCAGATAAACTGAATGCTAACTTTGCAACAAGATTTTTATGATTTGAAATCCCCACAGAGGTTGTGCAGTGTGTTATGGGGACTGATGCAAGGGGAAAAGTTAGTCAGCTGAGATGCATAAAAGGTTTCTGTGTGGAACAAACAACAAAACAAACAACAAAAGAAGACAGAGAAAATAAGGAAATTATAAAGGAATAGAAAATAGAACAGAATTGTGATGTTGGTCTAAGGAGATATGACATTTACAAAAGGTTCCCTATGTGTAAATTAAAACAGACAAAAGGTTCCCTATGTGTAAATTAAAACAGACAAAAGGTTCCCTATGTGTAAATTAAAACAGACAAAAGGTTCCCTATGTGTAAATTAAAACAGACAAAAGGTTTCCAATGTGTAAATTAAAACAGAAAAAGGTTCCCTATGTGTAAATTAAAACAGACAAAAGGTTCCCTATGTGTAAATTAAAACAGACAAAAGGTTCCCTATGTGTAAATTAAAACAGACAAAAGGTTCCCTATGTGTAAATTAAACGAGACAAAAGGTTCCTATGTGTAAATTAAAACAAAAGATGAAGCTATGTATGTAAAATGGAGAGGAAAGTAGAAATCAATCCACGTGTGGAAGGTCAACTATGTAATGTGTTCCAGTATCTAAACAATTTGATGCACTAAATTAGGCTAATCTTATAACACTTAGAACAAACTTTAAGTAACATTTAATTTTAATAAAAGTGCTTTATAATATTATAATTGTGTTTATGCATTGTTTTTTATACCGGTCTTGGGAAGAGTAAATCCCAGGTAGTGAATGTCCTCACACCTTGTAAATAAATATCTAATCTGGCCGCCCTTTTATTTAATACCTCCAACTGAATGTTGATCTTTTTTTATTAATTATTTTATTTCACCTTTATTTAACCAGGTAGGCCAGTAGATAACAAGTTCTCATTTACAACTGAGACCTGGTCAAGATAAAGCAAAGCAGTGAGACACAAACAACGACACAGAGATACACATGAAATAAACAAACGTACAGTCAATAACACAATAGAAAAAGTCTATATACAGTGTGTGCAAATGGAACAAGGAGGTAAGGAAATAAATAGACCATAGTAGAGAATCTGCCAAGAGTACCCCACTGAAATACCCCTGAAGTACCCCTGAGTACCCCACTGAAATAACCCTGAGTACCCCACTGAAATAACCCTGAAGTACCCCTGAGTACCCCACTGAAATAACCCTGAAATACCCCTGAGTACCCCACTGAAATACCCCTGAGTACCCCAAAGTACCCTGAAGTACCCCCAAAGTAACACCGAAGTACCATCGGAGCACCCCGGTGTACCCTCATGTGCATTTTACCAGTAGGCCTATGATGTCATGAGTTTTCTCAAGTACCCCGTGTGGATAGGCCAAGTACCCCTAGGGTTCCTAGTTCCCCTGGTGAGAACCGCCTTAAAGTATCTTGCTCGTATTAGTGTACCAAGTTTGATACTTGTATCATAAAGTGGAATGAGCTCAGGTATATTTGGTTCTAATGCGCTGGACTATGTACACCATTTTTAAGTAATTAATTAATACAAGTTTGATGTCAAATATTTAGCCACCTAATCTAAACATGTTTTGTTTTTACATAAAGTTTAGGCCTAAAAATCTACAAGGCGCCTCTTCAAATAATCTGTCTCGGTGGTCTGTTTGTTATTGTTGCCAGGTGCATAACGTTTGAGTTGAATTGATTCTCAGAAAGCAGCGCTGAAAGTGTTATGCTTTGCGAACCCAGCTTGTAGATAATATAATCTCTGCAAATTGTACAGTAAGTGCATTTTTTACTATTACAATATATATGTAGTTGAAGCATTTAAAAAAACAAAATTGTGTGAATGTGCGCGATAGTCAAATAGTGTAAAAGTACGTCATGCTGTCTGGCAGTCAATGTTTCCGTTTATACATAACTAACGTTAAATAGTTTTACAGTGAAGTTACATTTGTATTAACGTAGCTAGCTAATGTCGATTAATAATTTATAACATTTTAATGCGATACGTTTTACTGTTGGTCTGCAAATATTGAGGTGATGTGCATTGTTCGTCGCACTGTATAACGTCAATGTGTAAACTCCCCCACCACGAGCAGCTCTGAGTTCACCTTCAGCTGGTCTTTAGGAGAAGCAGCCGGGCACCGCCAGTGTCTATAGCTAGTTCAGCATGCAGAATAAAGCCGAGGTCTACCTGTTCAAAAACACAAAAGACTGAACTATGCATGTCCTGCTTAATATACAAGGGGATTTAGTTTTCTTCTGTATACAATAGGTAAGTGGAAAAGTGTGTGTGTGGGGAGGGGGGGGGGGGGTTGAATGTGCACGCTGAGTGAAAAGACAACTGACCTGTTAGCGTGTCTCCGTTTTACGTCCCAAATGGCATCACATTCCCTACGTAGTGCGCATATCGTTTGACAGAGGGGACATTAAGGTAGTCGTGCACTGCATAGGGAATAGTGTGCAATTTTGGGACTCGAATTTCCCAGTGTGCGTCTCTCTCTCTCTGCCAAATCACTATCTATTGACTACACAGTGTGAGTTGAAAGAAGCTTTTCTACCTTATGACAGGCTTGGCAGCACCTTGTTGTCCTAGTAATGCAGCTGGAGCGTATGTTCCCTCTGCCTCGCAAAGCACCACACCTCTTTGGCTCATAAGGAAGAGGAGGGGGGGGGGACTGCCAAGCCAGGTTTTTCGGAAAGGGAGAAAGACAGCAGGATGTACTTTGGAACACAGCAAAGTTAGGATACGAGAAGATATTTAAATTTACATGGATAAATGACAGACCCTTTAGCCTGAAGAAATGGAGACAGGCCTAGATGAAACTGAAAGATGATGTTGTCATGGATAAATGACAGGATTGTCAGTTCATATTAAATGGATACAACGAAAGGACTAGGCCTAGATGATGTTGTCATGGATACAACGAAAGGACTAGGCCTAGATGATGTTGTCAACGAAAGGACAGGCCTAGATGATGTTGTCATGGATACAAACGAAATGACAGGCCTAGATGATGTTGTCATGGATAAATGACAGGCCTAGATGATGTTGTCATGGATACAACGAAATGGACATATAAATGACAGGCCTAGATGATGTTGTCATGGATACAACGAAATGACAGGCTAGATGATGTTGTCATGGATAAATGACAGGCCTAGATGATGTTGTCATGGATAAATGACAGGCCTAGATGATGTTGTCATGGATAAATGACAGGCCTAGATGATGTTGTCATGGATACAACGAAAGACATGGATAAATGGCCTAGATGATGTTGTCATGGATAAATGACAGGCCTAGATGATGTTGTCATGGATAAAGATGATGTTGTCATGAAAATGACAGGCCTAGATGATGTTGTCATGGATACAACGAATGACAGGCCTAGATGATGTTGTCATGGATACAATGACAGGCCTAGATGATGTTGTCATGGATAAATGACAGGCCTACATGGATAAATGACAGGCCTAGATGATGTCGTCATGGATAAATGACAGGCCTTAGATGATGTCGTCATGGATAAATGACAGGCCTAGATGATGTCGTCATGGATAAATGACAGTTCTAGATGATGTTGTCATGGATAAATGCCAGGCCTAGATGATGTTGTCATGGATAAATGACAGGCCTAGATGATGTTGTCATGGATAAATGACAGGCCTAGATGATGTTGTCATGGATAAATGACAGGCAGGCCTAAATGATGATGATTGTCATGGATAAATGACAGGCCTAGATGATGTTGTCATGGATAAATGACAGGCCTAGATGATGTTGTCATGGATAAATGACAGGCCTAGATGATGTTGTCATGGATAAATGACAGGCCTATAAATGACAGGCCTGATGATGTTGTCATGGATAAATGACAGGCCTAGATGATGTTGTCATGGATAAATGACAGGCCTAGATGATGTTGTCATGGATAAATGACAGGCCTAGATGATGTTGTCATGGATAAATGACAGGCCTAGATGATGTTGTCATGGATAAATGACAGGCAGGCTAGATGATGTTGTCATGGATAAATGACAGGCCTAGATGATGTTGTCATGGATAAATGACAGGCCTAGATGATGTTGTCATGGATAAATGACAGGCCTAGATGATGTTGTCATGGATAAATGACAGGCCTAGATGATGTTGTCATGGATAAATGACAGGCCTAGATGATGTTGTCATGGATAAATGACAGGCCTAGATGATGTTGTCATGGATAAATGACAGGCCTAGATGATGTTGTCATAAATGACAGGCCTAGATGATGTTGTCAATAAATGACAGGCCTAGATGATGTTGTCATGGATAAATGAGATGATGTTGTCATGGATAAATGACAGGCCTAGATGATGTTGTCATGGATAAATGACAGGCCTAGATGATGTTGTCATGGATAAATGACAGGCCTAGATGATGTTGTCATGGATAAATGACAGGCCTAGATGATGTTGTCATGGATAAATGACAGGCCTAGATGATGTTGTCATGGATAAATGACAGGCCTAGATGATGTTGTCATGGATAAATGACAGGCCTAGATGATGTTGTCATGGATAAATGACAGGCCTAGATGATGTTGTCATGGATAAATGACAGGCCATGGATAAATGACAGGCCTAGATGATGTTGTCATGGATAAATGACAGGCCTAGATGATGTTGTCATGGATAAATGACAGGCCTAGATGATGTTGTCATGGATAAATGACAGGCCTAGATGATGTTGTCATGGATAAATGACAGGCCTAGATGATGTTGTCATGGATAAATGACAAGATGATGTTGTCATGGATAAATGACAGGCCTAGATGATGTTGTCTATAAATGATGATGTTGTCATGGATAAATGACAGGCCCAGATGATGTTGTCATGATAAAATGACAGGCCTAGATGATGTTGTCATGGATAAATGACAGGCTAGATGATGTTGTCATGGATAAAAAAATGACAGGCCTAGATGATGTTGTCATGGATAAATGACAGGCCTAGATGATGTTGTCATGGATAAATGACAGGCCTAGATGATGTTGTCATGGATAAATGACAGGCCTAGATGATGTTGTCATGGATAAATGACAGCCCTAGAGATGACAGGATAAACGACAGGCTAGATGATGTTGTCATGGATAAATGACAGGCCTAGATGATGTTGTCATAAATGACAGGCCTAGATGATGTTGTCATGGATAAACGACAGGCCTAGATGATGTTGTCATGGATAAATGACAGGCCTAGATGATGTTGTCATGGATAAATGACAGGCCTAGATGATGTTGTCATGGATAAATGACAGGCCTAGATGATGTTGTCATGGATAAATGACAGGCCTAGATGATGTTGTAAATGACAGGCATGATGATAACAGGCCTAGATGATGTTGTCAGGCAGGCCTAGATGATGTTGTCATGATAAATGACAGGCCTAGAAGGACAGGGCTTGTCATGGATAAATGACAGGCCTAGATGATGTTGTCATGGATAAATGACAGGCCTAGATGATGTTGTCATGGATAAATGACAGGCCTAGATGATGTTGTCATGGATAAATGACAGGCCTAGATGATGTTGTCATGGATAAAGGACTAGGCCTAGATGATGTTGTCATGGATAAATGACTAGGCCTAGATGATGTTGTCATGGATAAATGACAGGCCTAGATGATGTTGTCATGGATAAATGACAGGCCTAGATGATGTTGTCATGGATAAATGACAGGCCTATAGATGATGTTGTCATGGATAAATGACTAGGCCTAGATGATGTTGTCATGGATAAATGACAGGCCTAGATGATGTTGTCATGGATAAATGACTAGGCCTAGATGATGTTGTCATGGATAAATGACAGGCCTAGATGATGTTGTCATGGATAAAATGACAGGCTGATGATGTTGTCAGGATAAATGACCCTAGATGATGTTGTCATGGATAAATGACAGGCCTAGATGATGTTGTCATGGATAAATGACAGGCCTAGATGATGTTGTCATGGATAAATGACTAGGCCTAGATGATGTTGTCATGGATAAATGACAGGCCTAGATGATGTTGTCATGGATAAATGACAGGCCTAGATGATGTTGTCATGGATAAATGACAGGCCTAGATGATGTTGTCATGGATAAATGACAGGCCTAGATGATGTTGTCATGGATAAATGACAGGCCTAGATGATGTTGTCATGGATAAATGACAGGCCTAGATGATGTTGTCATGATAAATGACTAGGATGATGTTGTCATGGATAAATGACTAGATGATGTTGTCATGGATAAATGACAGGACCTAGATGATGTTGTCAATAAATGACAGGCCTAGATGATGTTGTCATGGATAAATGACAGGCCTAGATGATGTTGTCATGGATAAATGACAGGCCTAGACGATGTTGTCATGGATAAATGACAGGCCTAGATGATGTTGTCATGATAAATGACAGGCCTAGATGATGTTGTCATGGATAAATGACTAGGCCTAGATGATGTTGTCATGGATAAATGACAGGCCTAGATGATGTTGTCATGGATAAAAATGACAGGCCTAGATGATGTTGTCATGGATAAATGACAGGCCTAGATGATGTTGTCATGGATAAATGACAGGCCTAGATGATGTTGTCATGGATAAATGACTAGGCCAGATGATGTTGTCATGGATAAATGACAGGCCTAGATGATGTTGTCATGGATAAATGACTAGGCCTAGATGATGTTGTCATGGATAAATGACAGGCCTAGATGATGTTGTCATGGATAAATGACAGGCCTAGATGATGTTGTCATGGATAAATGACAGGCAGGCCTAGATGATGTTGTCATGGATAAATGACAGGCCTAGATGATGTTGTCATGGATAAATGACAGGCCTAGATGATGTTGTCATGGATAAATGACAGGCCTAGATGATGTTGTCATGGATAAATGACAGGCCTAGATGATGTTGTCCAGGCCTAGATGATGTTGTCATGGATAAATGACAGGCCTAGATGATGTTGTCATGGATAAATGACAGGCCTAGATGATGTTGTCATGGATAAATGACAGGCCTAGATGATGTTGTCATGGATAAATGACAGGCCTAGATGATGTTGTCATGGATAAATGACAGGCCTAGATGATGTTGTCATGGATAAATGACAGGCCTAGATGATGTTGTCATGGATAAATGACAGGCCTAGATGATGTTGTCATGGATAAATGACAGGCCTAGATGATGTTGTCATGGATAAATGACAGGCCTAGATGATGTTGTCATGGATAAATGACAGGCCTAGATGATGTTGTCATGGATAAATGACAGGCCTATCATGTTGTCATGGATAAATGACAGGCCTTGATGTTGTCATGGATAAATGACAGGCCTAGATGATGTTGTCATGGATAAATGACAGACTCAGATGATGTTGTCATGGATAAATGACAGGCCTAGATGATGTTGTCATGGATAAATGACAGGCCTGGATCATGTTGATGTTGTCAGGCTAGATGATGTTGTCATGGATAAATGACAGGCCTAGATGATGTTGTCATGGATAAATGACAGGCCTGAGATGATGTTGTCATGGATAAATGACAGGCCTAGATGATGTTGTCATGGATAAATGACAGGCCTAGATGATGTTGATAAATGACAGGCCTGATGATAATAAATGACAGGCCTATGATGATGTTGTCATGGATAAATGACAGGCCTAGATGATGTTGTCATGGATAAATGACAGGCCTAGATGATGTTGTCATGGATAAATGACAGGCCTAGATGATGTTGTCATGGATAAATGACAGGCCTAGATGATGTTGTCATGGATAAATGACAGGCCTAGATGATGTTGTCATGGATAAATGACTAGGCCTAGATGATGTTGTTGTCATGGATAAATGACAGGCATGGATAAATGACAGGCCTAGATGATGTTGTCATGGATAAATGACAGGCCTAGATGATGTTGTCATGGATAAATGACAGGCCTAGATGATGTTGTCATGGATAAATGACAGGCCTAGATGATGTTGTCATGGATAAATGACAGGCCTAGATGATGTTGTCATGGATAAATGACAGGCCATGGATAAATGACAGGCCCAGATGATGTTGTCATGGATAAATGACAGGCCTAGATGATGTTGTCATGGATAAATGACAGGCCTAGATGATGTTGTCATGGATAAATGACAGGCCTAGATGATGTTGTCATGGATAAATGACAGGCCTAGATGATGTTGTCATGGATAAATGACAGGCCTAGATGATGTTGTCATGGATAAATGACAGGCCTAGATGATGTTGTCATGGATAAATGACAGGCCTAGATGATGTTGTCATAAATGACAGGGATAAATAAAAACAGGCCTAGATGATGTTGTCATGGATAAATGACAGGCCTAGATGATGTTGTCATGGATAAATGACAGGCCTAGATGATGTTGTCATGGATAAATGACAGGCCTAGATGATGTTGTCATGGATAAATGACAGGCCTAGATGATGTTGTCATGGATAAATGACAGGCCTAGATGATGTTGTCATGGATAAATGACAGGCCTAGATGATGTTGTCATGGATAAATGACAGGCCTAGATGATGTTGTCATGGATAAATGACAGGCCTAGATGATGTTGTCATGGATAAATGACAGGCCTAGATGATGTTGTCATGGATAAATGACAGGCCTAGATGATGTTGTCATGGATAAATGACAGGCCTAGATGATGTTGTCATGGATAAATGACAGGCCTGGATCAGGCCTAGATGATGTTGTCATGGATAAATGACAGGCCCTGATGATGTTGTCATGGATAAATGACAGGCCTAGATGATGTTGTCATGGATAAATGACAGGCCTAGATGATGTTGTCATGGATAAATGACAGGCCTAGATGATGTTGTCATGGATAAATGACAGGCCTAGATGATGTTGTCATGGATAAATGACAGGCCTATCATGTTGTCATGGATAAAAACGACAGGCCTATGATGTTGTCATGGATAAATGACAGGCCTAGATGATGTTGTCATGGATAAATGACAGGCCTAGATGATGTTGTCATGGATAAATGACAGGCCTAGATGATGTTGTCATGGATAAATGACAGGCCTGGATGATGTTGTCATGGATAAATGACAGGCCTAGATGATGTTGTCATGGATAAATAAACGACAGGCCTAGATGATGTTGTCATGGATAAATGACAGGCCTAGATGATGTTGTCATGGATAAAACGACAGGCCCAGATGATGTTGTCATGGATAAATGACAGGCCTAGATGATGTTGTCATGGATAAATGACAGACCTAGATGATGTTGTCATGGATAAATGACAGGCCTAGATGATGTTGTCATGGATAAATGACAGGCCTGGATCATGTTGTCATGGATAAATGACAGGCCTAGATGATGTTGTCATGGATAAATGACAGGCCTAGATGATGTTGTCATGGATAAATGACAGACCTAGATGATGTTGTCATGGATAAATGACAGGCCTAGATGATGTTGTCATGGATAAATGACAGGCCTAGATGATGTTGTCATGGATAAATGACAGGCCTAGATGATGTTGTCATGGATAAATGACAGGCCTGGATCATGTTGTCATGGATAAATGACAGGCCTAGATGATGTTGTCATGGATAAATGACAGGCCTAGATGATGTTGTCATGGATAAATGACAGGCCTAGATGATGTTGTCATGGATAAATGACAGGCCTAGATGATGTTGTCATGGATAAATGACAGGCCTAGATGATGTTGTCATGGATAAATGACAGGCCTAGATGATGTTGTCATGGATAAATGACAGGCCTAGATGATGTTGTCATGGATAAATGACAGGCCTAGATGATGTTGTCATGGATAAATGACAGGCCTGATGATGATAAATGACAGGCCTGTCATGGATAAATGACAGGCCTAGATGATGTTGTCATGGATAAATGACAGGCCTAGATGATGTTGTCATGGATAAATGACAGGCCTAGATGATGTTGTCATGGATAAATGACAGGCCTAGATGATGTTGTCATGGATAAAAATGACAGGCCTAGATGATGTTGTCATGGATAAATGACAGGCCTAGATGATGTTGTCATGGATAAATGACAGGCCTAGATGATGTTGTCATGGATAAATGACAGGCCTAGATGATGTTGTCATGGATAAATGACAGGCCTAGATGATGTTGTCATGGATAAATGACAGGCCTAAATGATGTTGTCATGATAAATGACAGGCCTAGATGATGTTGTCATGGATAAATGACAGGCCTAGATGATGTTGTCATGGATAAATGACAGGCCTAGATGATGTTGTCATGGATAAATGACAGGCCTAGATGATGTTGTCATGGATAAATGACAGGCCTAGATGATGTTGTCATGGATAAATGACAGGCCTAGATGATGTTGTCATGGATAAATGACAGGCCTAGATGATGTTGTCATGGATAAATGACAGGCCTAGATGATGTTGTCATGGATAAATGACAGGCCTAGATGATGTTGTCATGGATAAATGACAGGCCTAGATGATGTTGTCATGGATAAATGACAGGCCTAGATGATGTTGTCATGGATAAATGACAGGCCTAGATGATGTTGTCATGGATAAATGACAGGCCTAGATGATGTTGTCATGGATAAATGACAGGCCTAGATGATGTTGTCATGGATAAATGACAGGCCTAGATGATGTTGTCATGGATAAATGACAGGCCTAGATGATGTTGTCATGGATAAATGACAGGCCTAGATGATGTTGTCATGGATAAATGACAGGCCTAGATGATGTTGTCATGGATAAATGACAGGCCTAGATGATGTTGTCATGGATAAATGACAGGCCCTAGATGATGTTGTCATGGATAAATGACAGGCCTAGATGATGTTGTCATGGATAAATGACAGGCCTAGATGATGTTGTCATGGATAAATGACAGGCCTAGATGATGTTGTCATGGATAAATGACAGGCCTAGATGATGTTGTCATGGATAAATGACAGGCCTAGATGATGTTGTCATGGATAAATGACAGGCCTAGATGATGTTGTCATGGATAAATGACAGGCCTAGATGATGTTGTCATGGATAAATGACAGGCCTAGATGATGTTGTCATGGATAAATGACAGGCCTAGATGATGTTGTCATGGATAAATGACAGGCCTAGATGATGTTGTCATGGATAAATGACAGGCCTAGATGATGTTGTCATGGATAAATGACAGGCCTAGATGATGTTGTCATGGATAAATGACAGGCCTAGATGATGTTGTCATGGATAAATGACAGGCCTAGATGATGTTGTCATGGATAAATGACAGGCCTAGATGATGTTGTCATGGATAAATGACAGGCCTAGATGATGTTGTCATGGATAAATGACAGGCCTAGATGATGTTGTCATGGATAAATGACAGGCCTAGATGATGTTGTCATGGATAAATGACAGGCCTAGATGATGTTGTCATGGATAAATGACAGGCCTAGATGATGTTGTCATGGATAAATGACAGGCCTAGATGATGTTGTCATGGATAAATGACAGGCCTAGATGATGTTGTCATGGATAAATGACAGGCCTAGATGATGTTGTCATGGATAAATGACAGGCCTAGATGATGTTGTCATGGATAAATGACAGGCCTAGATGATGTTGTCATGGATAAATGACAGGCCTAGATGATGTTGTCATGGATAAATGACAGGCCTAGATGATGTTGTCATGGATAAATGACAGGCCTAGATGATGTTGTCATGGGATAAATGACAGGCCTAGATGATGTTGTCATGGATAAATGACAGGCCTAGATGATGTTGTCATGGATAAATGACAGGCCTAGATGATGTTGTCATGGATAAATGACAGGCCAGATGATGTTGTCATGGATAAATGACAGGCCTAGATGATGTTGTCATGGATAAATGACAGGCCTAGATGATGTTGTCATGGATAAATGACAGGCCTAGATGATGTTGTCATGGATAAATGACAGGCCTAGATGATGTTGTCATGGATAAATGACAGGCCTAGATGATGTTGTCATGGATAAATGACAGGCCTAGATGATGTTGTCATGGATAAATGACAGGCCTAGATGATGTTGTCATGGATAAATGACAGGCCTAGATGATGTTGTCATGGATAAATGACAGGCCTAGATGATGTTGTCATGGATAAATGACAGGCCTAGATGATGTTGTCATGGATAAATGACAGGCCTAGATGATGTTGTCATGGATAAATGACAGGCCTAGATGATGTTGTCATGGATAAATGACAGGCCTAGATGATGTTGTCATGGATAAATGACAGGCCTAGATGATGTTGTCATGGATAAATGACAGGCCTAGATGATGTTGTCATGGATAAATGACAGGCCTAGATGATGTTGTCATGGATAAATGACAGGCCTAGATGATGTTGTCATGGATAAATGACAGGCCTAGATGATGTTGTCATGGATAAATGACAGGCCTAGATGATGTTGTCATGGATAAATGACAGGCCTAGATGATGTTGTCATGGATAAATGACAGGCCTAGATGCTGGATGGATAAATGACAGGCCTAGATGATGTTGTCATGGATAAATGACAGGCCTAGATGATGTTGTCATGGATAAATGACAGGCCTAGATGATGTTGTCATGGATAAATGACTAGGCCTGGATCATGTTGTCATGGATAAATGACAGGCCTATAGATGATGTTGTCATGGATAAATGACAGGCCTAGATGATGTTGTCATGGATAAATGACTAGATGATGTTGTCATGGATAAATGACAGATAAATGACAGGCCTAGATGATGTTGTCATGGATAAATGACAGGCCTAGATGATGTTGTCATGGATAAATGACAGGCCTAGATGATGTTGTCATGGATAAATGACAGATGATGTTGTCATGGATAAATGACAGGCCTAGATGATGTTGTCATGGATGGATAAATGACAGGCTCAGATGATGTTGTCATGGATAAATGACAGGCCTAGATGCTGATGGATAAATGACAGGCCTAGTGTTGTCATGGATAAATGACAGGCTTGATGTTGTCATGGATAAATGACAGGCCTAGATGATTTGTCATGGATAAATGACAGGCCTAGATGATTTGCAGGATAAATGACAGGCCTAGATGATGTTGTTATGGATAAATGACAGGCCTAGATGCATGGATAAATGACAGGCCTAGATGATGTTGTCATGGATAAATGACAGGCCTAGATGATGTTGTCATGGATAAATGACAGGCCTAGATGATGTTGTCATGGATAAATGACAGGCCTAGATGCTGGAGATGATGTTGTCATGGATAAATGACAGGCCTAGATGAATGTAAATGACAGGCCTTTTTCAATGGATAAATGACAGGCCTAGATGATGGATGGATAAATGACAGGCCTAGATGCTGGATGGATAAATGACAGGCCTAGATGCTGGATGGATAAATGACAGGCCTAGATGATGTTGTCATGGATAAATGACAGGCCTAGATGCTGGATGGATAAATGACAGGCCTAGATGCTGGATGGATAAATGACAGGCCTAGATGCTGGATGGATAAATGACAGGCCTAGATGCTGATGGATAAATGACAGGCCTTATGATGATGCATGGATGGATAAATGACTAGGCCTAGATGCTGGATGGATAAATGACAGGCCTGATGCTGGATGGATAAATGACAGGCCTAGATGCTGGATGGATAAATGACAGGCCTAGATGATGGATAAATGACAGGCCTTTGGATAAATGACAGGCCTAGATGCAGTGGATGGATAAATGACAGGCCTAGATGCTGGATGGATAAATGACAGGCCGAGATGCTGGATGGATAAAATGACAGGTCTAGCTGGACAGGCCTAGATGCTGGATGGATAAATGACAGGCTCGATGCTGGAGGATAAATGACAGGCTAGATGCTGGATGGATAAATGACTGGCCTACTGGAGGATAAATTATGCTGGATGGATAAATGACAGGATGGATATGGAAAATGACAGGCCTGGATGATGACAGGTTTATAGATGCAGGATGTCTAGATGGATAAATGACAGGCCTAGATGCATTCAGGATGGATAGTTAATGACAGGCCTCAGACCTGATGTTAATGGATGGATAAAATGACAGGCCTAGATGCTGGATGGATAAATGACTGGACTCGATGCTGGATGGATAAATGACAGGCCTAGATGCTGGATGGATAAATGACTGGACTCGATGCTGGATGGATAAATGCCTAGATGCTGGATGGATAAATTACATGCCTAGATGCTGGATGGATAAATGACAGGCCTAGATGCAGGATGGATAAATGACAGGCCTCTGGATGGATAAATGACAGGCCGAGATGCTGGATGGATAAATGACAGGTTTATAGATGCAGGATGGATAAAGGACTAGGACTAGATGCTGGATGGATAAATGACAGGCCGAGATGCTGGATGGATAAATGACAGGTTTATAGATGCAGGATGGATAAATGACCTAGATGATGTTGTCATGGATAAATGACAGGCCTAGATGCAGGATGGATAAATGACAGGCCTAGATGCTGGATGGATAAATGACAGGCCTAGATGCTGGATGGATAAATTACAGGCCTGATGCTGGATGGATAAATGACAGGCCTAGATGCTGGATGGATAAATGACAGGCCTAGATGATGTTGTCATGGATAAATGACAGGCCTAGATGCAGGATGGATAAATGACAGGCCTAGATGCTGGATGGATAAATGACAGGCCTAGATGATGTTGTCATGGATAAATGACAGGCCTAGATGCTGGATGGATAAATGACGGGACTAGATGCTGGATGGATAAATGACAGGCCTAGATGCTGGATGGATAAATGACAGGCCTAGATGCTGGATGGATAAATGACAGGCCGAGATGCTGGATGGATAAATGACAGGCCTAGATGCTGGATGGATAAATTACAGGCTAGATGCTGGATGGATAAATGACAGGCCTAGATGCTGGATGGATAAATGACAGGCCTAGATGCTGGATGGATAAATGACAGGCCTAGATGCTGGATGGATAAATGACAGGCCTAGATGATGTTGTCATGGATAAATGACAGGCCTAGATGCTGGATGGATAAATGACAGGCCTAGATGCTGGATGGATAAATGACAGGCCTAGATGATGTTGTCATGGATAAATGACAGGCCTAGATGCTGGATGGATAAATGACGGGACTAGATGCTGGATGGATAAATGACAGGCCTAGATGCTGGATGGATAAATGACAGGCCTAGATGCTGGATGGATAAATGACAGGCCGAGATGCTGGATGGATAAATGACAGGCCGAGATGCTGGATGGATAAATGACAGGCCTAGATGCTGGATGGATAAATGACAGGCCTAGATGATGTTGTCATGGATAAATGACAGGCCTAGATGCAGGATGGATAAATGACAGGCCTAGATGCTGGATGGATAAATTACAGGCCTAGATGCTGGATGGATAAATGACAGGCCTAGATGCTGGATGGATAAATGACAGGCCTAGATGATGTTGTCATGGATAAATGACAGGCCTAGATGCAGGATGGATAAATGACAGGCCTAGATGCTGGATGGATAAATGACAGGCCTAGATGATGTTGTCATGGATAAATGACAGGCCTAGATGCTGGATGGATAAATGACAGGCCTAGATGCTGGATGGATAAATGACAGGCCTAGATGCTGGCCGTACAGAGCCACAGGACAGCAACACAATTAAACCCAACCAAATCATGACAAAACAAAAAGATAATTACATGACACATTGGAAATAATTAACTAACTAGAATGCTATTTGGCCCTAAACAGAGAGTACACAGTGGCAGAATACCTGACCACTGTGACTGACCCAAACTTAAGGAAAGGTTTGACTATGTACAGACTCAGTGAGCATAGCCTTGCTATTGAGAAAGGCCGCCGTAGGCAGACATGGCTCTCAAGAGAAGACAGGCTATGTGCTCACTGCCCACAAAATAAGGTGGAAACTGAGCTGCACTTCCTAACCTCCTGCCCAATGTATGACCATATTAGAGAGACATATTTCCCTCAGATTACACAGACCCACAGAGAATTAGAAAACAAATCCAATTTTGATAAACTCCCATATCTACTGGGTGAAATACCACAGTGTGACATCACAGCAGCAAGATTTGTGACCTGTTGCCACGAGAAAAGGTCAATCAGTGAAAAACAAACACCATTGTAAATACAACCCATATTTATGCTTATTTATTTTCCCTTGTGTACATTAACTATTTGCACATCATTACAACACTGTATATAGACATAATATGACATTTGAAATTACTCTGTTCTTTTGGAACTTTTATAAGTGTGATGTTCACTGTAATAGTTTTTGTTTATTTCACTTTAGTTTATTATCTACTTCACTTGCTTTGGTAATGTTAACAGATGTCTCCCATGCCAATAAAGCCGGTTGAATTGAGAGAGAGGGAGGGAGGGTGGGAGAGAGAGAGGAAGGGAGGGTGGGAGAGAGGGGGGAAGAGAGGGAGGGAGGGTGGGAGAGAGGGGGGAAGAGAGAGAGGGAGAGAGGGAGGGAGGGAGGGTGGGAGAGAGGGGGGGGGAGAGGGGAGAGGGAGGGAGGGAGGGAGAGGGAGGGAGGAGGGAGAGAGAAGAGGGGGAGGGAGGGAGGGAGAGAGAGAGGGAGGGAGGAGGGAGAGAGAAGAGGGTGAGGGAGGGGGAAGAGAGAGAGGGGGAAGAGAGAAAGAGAGAGAGGATTCAAGTAGCGGAGTAAACGGACGAGTAAAATCGACACAGCATTTTCATTCAGCAAATATTGAACCGAGTTCAGCGCAGAAATGTGGTAATTAACTACAATAACCATAATCCATTGCAGAGATTTGGAGCCCTTTTGGGAGCACAGGCATGTGCCCCCTCAGATGTGTCCTTTTCTCTGTAATACCAATAGCCACTAAGCTGACATGGTTGGTAGACTTGAGAGAAAAGCAAGCAACTAAATGTACTGAAACAGACTCACTCTTTTAAATCAAGCATATTTAGTTTCTTAAAAAAATAACCATCAGTCAGGAGGAGACCGCTCCAGAGGTATGCTTCAATATGCAGAAAAATAATACATATTTTTCACATATTATGAAGCATAATGATTATGGCTCTGGATTACAGTAAAGTTGTGGATTACAGTAAAGTTGTGGATTACAGTAAAGTTGTTTCAGGTTTGAAAAATGTAAAATTCCCCATTTTACTAATAATCTCACTGAATAAAAACAAAGTAATATCCACAACACAACTGAAATATTTTAGCAATTATTATTTCAATGTTACATTATTTCAATGTTTTGGCAATTGAATGTTCACTATTTTTGGCTATGGAATTTCCATTAAAAATCTCCAATCATTTATTTTTATGTCATTATTTAATAATGGATTTCGTGTTGATTTTTTATTTTATTGAAACCAAAATCGATTTATTTATTTTTAACTAATGAAACTGGACCAACCTCAAAGAGCACAAAACACTCCAGTGCCGCATACTGAGACACAATGTGTTTAAGATTCTTCATAGCTGTAGTTCAACCCCCCTCCAGGTCTAGTTTCCAAACCCCAAATGCCCCACTTGGTACACACACACACACTCCACACACACACTTGGCTTGTGTGTCCTGCTTAGAGTACATTATGATAGCCCTGCTCAGATGATGTTGTGCTTCATTAGAAAATGCCTGACTGTGTTGTTGAATAGGTATTCATATCTTCTCCCCCCCTACACACAACGGAATGTTGGGGAATTCCGCCCTCCGCCCGGGCCCTCAAATAGTGGCAGCTTCAGATTATGCCCCCCTGCCCACACACACACACAGCCCCCGTACAGCTGTACACATGCCAGGCGTTTGGGAATCTCAGTGGTATCATATACACCGTGCGGGGGTTTCCGACTGGCTGTGTGTTCGGCTCACACACAGATGACAGCAGCAGCGGCGTGTGCCTGGCTGCCGCTTGAACAATGGAACTGTCTCTGACACTG